>NC_083464.1:24687500-24739779 GCF_030014155.1 Tachysurus vachellii | reverse complement strand
TGCATGAGATATGAGGTGTGTGGTAAAGTAAATTGGATCTAGTAGCTCTATACCTTTAACTCTTGACTCTCTATTATGGAATTGCCTCGTGTGCTTTAACATTTGATTTTGTAACGTGTTGTAGCCTAAAGTTTGTTATAAATCTTTTTAAAATGCAACCTTGTTATTTTATTATAGATCTATATAATACGTGCTCAAAGTTTGGCTAGTAATGAGTAAATTGATCTAAGTATCAGATGTATTTATTTATAGGTTAATTGTGTGCACAATCAGAGCTAAGGTCAGTGTCTTCTGTGAATCAAAACCTAAATGTGTTGCAGATGTTAAAAATTAAAAAAAATAAAAAATCAATGCATATATAGTATTTTCAATTAAAGTTGAAAACCTGTTTTTACCAAGCTTTTTGCCTGGTTTTTGACTTGTGTGCTTTGCCTAGCCACTGTGTAACCACTCTCTGTTTTTAACTTTGTGTGTGTGTGTGTTTTATCAGCTTTAGTCATGCTGCTTAACCTGATGAGCAACCAGTCACTACATGCATCTGACCCTGAACACCTGTGCACAACACTCGCTGATGGGAACGTTCGCTGTGATCTGCCATCTAATATAAAAGAAACATTTCTTGGATCTTACTGCCACTACGAGTGGAGTATTAATGTAATTTTTTGATCAGTTTTGTACCTTTACTTTCCTGTTCACAAAAGTCCTGCTCCATTCTTGAAGCAGTCAAACTCAAAGACACCTAAAAGTTGCTTAGTTCTGATTTATTTGGTTAATTGTAAGTAGAGATATGATAACCAATCACCAATATGATAACCGCAAAAAAAAAACAACTGAAGATCAACGAATTAAAATTGTATTAAGTAAAAAGTTAATTTTATTTATTTCCTTTTTTTTAGAAAGAAAATGCTTATATATAAAGAAACCAGTTGTTTTAGCAAGTACTGACTTAATATATTCAATATTATTTATTATTCAGTAAATTAATAAGTAATACTACATTCATGATTTTAGCATTGTATCTTTCCTGTCTTCAAATTTGTTTAATTCGATATTGACTGATACTCAAGAGGGATTTTCACACTGCACTTAAACAATCTATAGCCCACTTTTAATCCCTGGGAGAAGAACATCACACACTTGTAATTTAGAAGTGGGTCCGTTCCACTTTGTCCTTGAGATTAGGAAACCCTGCTCTGAAGCAGCATTTGTAGTTCGTTTGCAACTTTAAACCACATAGTGGCGCCAGTATACAGTATAAAATGATGTGTTACCCCTAGACTCTAGGGCCTAGAGGCTTAGCAACAGAAACGCAATCAGAAATGCATTCCTCATATCATGTGCTTTGGACAGTCACAAAAACCCTGCATATATATTGGGTAAAAAGTAGTGGTGAAGAAGAGACAGTTTAATTTGATAAAGGTAGCAATAACTGCTAGGGTGCAGAACTGCAGAATGTTTTCGATAATTTTGATAATTTAAAAGTCATTTCTTCAGTCATTTCTACAGTCACGCACTGTATTTATCCACTCATGGTTGCTGACACCAAAAATATCCAAATAAGAATGCTAACTCTAGGAATATACAGTACTAAACAGTACTACTTTCCTGTAATAGAATTATAGTAATCTGATAATCCGACTGTATTATAACTGAACACAACCCGAAAAGTATTTTTTTAAATTCAATAGTTAATTACTCCTGAAATCCTAATGTTAAATTGGAAATCTTATTGTCTTGGAGGATTAGCCAAACAAACACAACCTTTAGGAGAAAGAGACCATTAAACCTGCTGTAGCACGTATGGTAACGCAGCTAATGTTGTAGGATACTTCTCAGATATTTACCCATACCTTTAGTTTTGCAGACACTGTGTATTATTTTGTATACCGCAATACTGTAATGGACAGCAATGTTGTTATTATGATCAATAGAAATATGTGAATACAGTTTTCACGTATCATCCTACAAACGTAACTGCTAGTCTGAATATGTTTGTGTCTACATTTTTTAACATCTACCCTCCTTTCCTTCATCTTTTGACTTCTTCATCAGAACCTACCAGTGGCCTATTATGATGCCATTTGGGATAAGGTTTCACCAGTCATCAGTGTTACAATGGAATCGATCACACTTAGCAGGTGCAATGGCACACTTGTCTTTCACCCAGACTGTGCTAAAACAGACGTATGTCATTTATAATTTATCGTTTATTCATAATTCTCCCTAATACATAGTACTATCAATACTTTCCTACTCTCCTAGTACATAATTAATGCCACCATTCTGATCTTTGCATTTTCTAACAGCTAAAACCATCTAATAAACAACAGTAATATAGTGTTTTATACCTAGACAACTGCTTTTGACTATCTGTAAAAAGTTTAAACGTTCTTTTATGTTGCAGGACCAGAACAAGTTTTCATTCTCATGTAAGTCGTTTAAGCAGAGCATAAAGCATTTCATACTTTCATTTTCATTTCTAATCTTATTCTGAATTTCACAGCAAATGGCATCACTGTGCTATACTTGTCTGCCTATAGTTGTTTGTCTATTATCTTAAACGTCTATAAACAGGAAGGCATTGTGTTTCCCTCTTAGCTCTTAGCTTATCCTTTTTTCCCACCAGATACAGTAAATGAAGTATTTCCTGCAGTTTTACTGAACATAATATGTATTACTGAACTGTTACCATGGTATATCTGTTGCTTAAAAGTTGTATAGGATTAAATTATCTAATAGTTATGTGTTTATATTGAACAAGTTCACTCTTCTGCTTAGAGGTTACCACTAAGAAACAGTTCTCTTTCAATTGCCAAATTTCTTAAAAAAAAAGTGCTCACAGGAGTGCAACCAATGCAAAAGTCAATCTTAAGAGGAAATGAAAAATGTTACTGAAATCAAACAGTTTATCATGTAACAGTAAATTTGAGATGTCATCAAGAAAATTGGATTAGATACTTAATAAGGGTGGGGGGTGGGGGTGGGGTTGATGGTGTCAAATTTAAACTGATCATGAAATAAATCTAGCTTGAGATTTCAGAGAATTGCTTGCACAAGGAAATGTTTGTGCACTCTTTGGACACCCTAACTCCGCTTTCCCCATCCACTACTGGATAACGGGGCAGACCCGTTGCCCCCTCCTCCTAACGTCACCAGGGTCCCCCAAGGAAACTTGACACGCCAGGGTTTTGCATTGGTTTATATTGATATGATATTTACTGTCACAAAAATAGACAAACCCAATCCAACTAAACAAATCAAACACAAACAGTAGTAAATAAGTTTTTTGCACAGTGCAGTGAAAAAGGGAAGTGAATCCTTTATTTTAAAAATAGATTCTGTTTTAATTCTTCCTTCTAACATGATGATCCTTCTAACATGTACAATGCTGAGAATGAATTTTGGATCATTTCTCACATACAAAGCATGCATATCAAAGCATGGATTAATAATTGAGTAATGGATATCATATGGCACCATAAAACCTTAAATATACTTATATTACTTCTGTAAGGGAGAGAAGTTGTAAGGAAGAGAAATTAACAATGTCAAAATTATTTTTCATTTATAGTACTTTATTACTTGAAATCATTGAGGATTATTTTTTATATTGTATAATATATGATAGCTATATTACTTTGTGTGCTGTTAATTATAATGTGTTAGGGTTCACAAACATTTTCTTTCAACTCTAAGGCCCAGTAACCATCTGGCCTAACATTATGAACAACACCCAGTGAGTAATTCAGGACGTTTCAATGGTTTCCTGTCAACGCTTCAGGGAAATGCATTTGAAAGGAAATGCACTTAGCTATTCATTTAGGTTTCAGTATTATCATTGTTGCTGAAAAACAATGTGTTATTGCAACATGGAAACTCTAGTAAACATGCTCAAACTTGTCCTGTCTTAAATTAATATAAAATGCAGAGTGGTTTGGACTGGAGGGAAATTAAAAGTGAAACTGGTAACAGAAAACAGAACTGATAACAAAGCTCATGTCATTATTTGCAACTGACAAACATGCAGAGATACAATCTATCAAGTGTACTAAACACTCTTATATAGCCCAATCTAACTTTCTTTGCTGTTGACTCACTAATTTCCAGCTTGTTTGATGCCTTGTGTTTATTCTTGCAGGTCCTACAGATGTTGCTCCTCCTCCAAAATCTACAGGTACAGTAATGCTTGATTGCAGGGCTTACAATTATAATTTATAGCAATGTATATATATTTTTTTGTTATGCATTTTTTATTCCAGGACATGTCCTGTACTACATGATTCATTTGTGTACAAATGTTTACACTACACCTTCTGTCAACATCCTACACAACCCTGCACTCTATAGTCATGTTATTGCTTTAACACAAAGTTGTTTCAAAGTTGAATTGTTTGTATTGGAACAGGGAGAATACTGAAATGTACGGAACAGCTGGTACAAAAGGAGGTAGTGTATTAAACTTATCAGAGTGTATATAAAATATATATAGAGTGCATATAGAAAATATATAGAGTGCATAGAGAGTGTATATATAAAATATATAGTGTGTATAGAAAATATGTACAGTAGAAACTATATAGAGTGTATATAAAACATATAAAGAAATGTGTATATAGAAAATATATTGAGTGCATATAAAAAATATAGTGCATATAGAATGTATATAGAAAATATGTAGTGTATATATAAAAAATATATAGAGTGCATATAAAAAATAGTGTATATAGAAAATATATAGAGTGCATATAAAAAATATATATAGTGTATATAGAAAATATATAGAAAATATATAGAGTGCATACAAAAAATATATAGAGTGCATATAAAAAATATATAGTGTATATAGAAAATATATAGAGTGCATATAGAAAATATATAGAGTGCATATAAAAAATATATATAGTGTATTTAGAAAATATGTAGTATATATAAAAAAAATATAGAGTGCATACAAAAAATATATAGAAATTATATATAGTGTATTTAGCCAAACAAGTGATCACATGCACGTTTAAAATATTAATTCTTACCTTGGTATTTGCATGTATTGCAGTGTGTCCAAAATCAACGAGTTCATTGAATAAATAAAATACATATAGGCAAACAAATAAATAATGTGCTATAAAAACTCAATCAATCTCCTTCAATCCTCGCACTTTACATTATGGACCAGGTTGACAGTTGTGGAGATGCAAGAAGATTTGAAGCAAGCCGGGCGTGTTCTGACGTCAGGTGGGGGAGTTCGTGTGGGCTGTCTTATCTTTGAACACCTAAATATGCACATATAAAATATATAAAATAAATAGTTAAAATATTTTTATAAATATATATTCTGAAAGCACATGTGCAAATTATAAATTAAAAATAATGTCATTTTAAGTTTCGAAAGATTTCTTCCCCCCCCCTTTTTTGTTTCACAGTGGTTTGGACCATTGACTTTTAAAGGTGTCCTTCCACACAAAACCGTTTTTACTTGTATTTTTTGATATGTGTTAGGTCCATATGTGTTTGTGTTGTGTCGTGAATGTGAAAACGAACTGAAACCTCCCCGGTCAGTTCTAGCCACTTAAAAGAAATAAGGGGAGAAATCAAGTCAGTTGGAAAAGCTGCTCAGTGTGACGTAGTAATGATTGAGCTCATTACTATTCATGAGCTCTCCCACTTGAGACCGCGCCCCCAGAATTTGTGTAGTTCAGTGAGTTTCCTATACAGCAAGGATGGCTGAACGTCAACGGGCTTGTGAAGAAGCCATTCTGCCGCAATTCAAGGTGATTGTAAACAAATTTCCTCTAGCCTAGGCTACTTATTGTGCTGGGTGAATGAATAGTCATGCTCTCATATCCTAGCGGTTAGCCAATCGGAGCCAAGCAGCATAGCTCATTTGAATATTCATGAGAACTGGCGCAAATCGAGCTGTCTTCCTGCAGGCTTTCTATACCACACTAGAATGGCTTGAAACAAGGTAACCGAGGCATTTTTTCCACAAAGAAAAGTTACAGAGTCCATGGTAAACTTCAGACATTACCACAAAAGTAATTAAATACGTGTGGCAGGGCATCTTTAAGTGCACGCAGCGTTTGTGTCTCAGCTGTGGCCGAGAAGTCGTTATTAGGGGTCAAGCCCCGAAGGGGCGTAGACACCTATTGTTATCGTTAGTTTTCTTATTATTATTATTATTATTATTATTATTATTATTATTATTATTATTATTATTCCGTCCGTCATTGAAGTCAATGGCAGCCCATAGAACCGTACGTAGGAAAGTTATGAAATTTGGCACACATGTAGAGGCCAGTCTTAGAAGTTACTGTAGCAACTTTGGTGTGTCTAGCTCAAACCCTCTAGCGCCACCAACAGTCCAAAAACCCAATTTTGTGCTGAATCGTAAGGCCTAGAGGCAAAATTCTTGCAACATCAGAATCAGAACCAGAATCAGAAAGGTCTTTATGAGGCACACACACACACTTACACACACATTTACACACACATTTACACACACACACTTACTCACACTCGCACACTCACATACTCACACACACACAGGCACTCACACACTCACACAGACACACTCACACACGCACTCACACACACACACAGACACACACTCACATACTCACACACACTCACATACACACACATTTACACACACACACACTCTCTCACACACACACACACACTCTCACACACTCACACACACACATACACTTACACACACATTTACACACACATTTACACACACACACACTCTCACACACACACTCTCACAGACACACACTCACACACACATACACTTACACACACATTTACACACACATTTATACACACACACTTACTCACAATCGAAAACATACTCACACTCGCACACTCACATACTCACACACACACACACACTCTCACACACACACACAGACAAACACACACAGACTCACACTCACACAGAAACACACACGCATTCACACACACACTCACACAGACACACTCACACAGACACACACAGACACTCACACACACACTCGCACACACACACACCCTCTCACACACACACAGACACTCACACAGACACACACACTCACCAGACGAGGAACACACACACTTACACACACATTTACACACACTCGCACACTCACATACTCACACACACACTCACATACACACACATTTACACACACACTCTCTCACACACACACACACTCTCACACACACTCTCTCACACACACACACACACTCACACAGACACACTCACACAGACACACTCACACTCACACACACACACACTCTCTAACACACACTCACACACACACACACACACACACACTTTATTGTCAAGTATGTTTTCACATACGAGGAACACACACACACACTGACACACACATTGACACTCACACACTCACACACACACACACTCACACACACACAGACACACACAGACACACACCCTCTCACACACACACAGACACACACAGACACACAGACACACACAGACACTCACACACACAGACACACACAGACACACACCCTCTCACACACACACAGACACTCACACACACACACACAGACACTCACACAGACACACACACTCACACAGACGAGGAACACACACACTTACACACACATTTACACACACACTCGCACACTGACATACTCACACACACTCACATACACACACATTTACACACACACACTCTCTCACACACTCTCACACACACACACTCACAGACACACACACACACACACATACACTTACACACACATTTACACACACATTTACACACACACTTACTCACAATCGAAAACATACTCACACTCGCACACTCACATACTCACACACACACTCTCACACACACACAGACAAACACAGACACACACAGACACTCACACACACTCACACACACACACACTCACACAGACACACACACACGCACTCACTCACACGCACTCACTCACACACACACACTCACACAGACACACACACACACGCACTCACACACACACACACACTCACACAGACACACTCACACACACACACACAGACACTCACACACACACAGACACTCACACAGACACACACTCACACAGACGAGGAAAACACACACTTACACACACATTTACACACACACACACGCACTCCTCCATGCAATGCCATATCGCTACGAAACTTGGTATGGTTCATCAGAGACATGTTCTGAGCGCATCTGATCGGCTTGACCCCGGTATCGCTGCTTGCAGCTATATTTTTCTTAATATTCGTTTATTACACGAGGACAGAGACGTTAGAGATATGCTAGATAACGGTTCTTGCTTCTCATCTCCAACGGTGTGAGCATCCAGACGGATCAGCTATCAAGTTCTGTAAACTGTGGCGCCTGTAAAGTGTGTGTCTGCAATCGGCTGTGTCTGCAATGTAGGAAAATTAATATTAATGTTAAACGCGCATTCTGTAATGGAAAGGCTTTAGTGTGCAAGATTTATTACACAGTACAGTGCACTTCGTGTACAGTTGCACTCTGTCTGGTAGCATAATTGTCCTAAACCCAATTGTATTGTATTGAGTAAATATTTTTAGTGAATATTAGGATGTATTTGGGTTGTTGATTTTTTAGATCTCTACTTATTTTGTGTTGCCCTCAGTTTATTGTCCTCGCGCAAAAGGGAATTTAAATTTAAGCCTATGTGGTTAAACAGTCTTAGTGCAAAGAATAACAATACAATGATTGATAGTGATTCTGTGCCAGAGAACTGAACTGTTTGTCTCTTATGACATAAATACGTGTGAATTTGTAAATAGCAGCTGGGCTAATAGCTGAGGTGGGTTTCTCATTCAGATATAAACAAGTGGCTCAGATATAAACAAGTGGCTCAGATTTAAACAAGTGGCTTGATGACGTGGCGTTTTTAACGGACACTCAAGATACTTTTTATTTTTAGTTTAAATTGAGTATAAATGGGAATTGTTTCACATTTTTACAATATTTTCTTTTGACCTATAAACACTTTAACTTTAAAAAGACGTTGTGCTTTATTTAAAGGATATTTAGTTTGAATTCATCACTATTTTATCCACAAATGTAAGGTATTAAAAGTTACACTATTACTAACTATTCGGTGCACCTTCAAAAAGATATTAGGATTTGCTATATTGTGCAAAAGTTTTAGGCAGGTGTGAAAAAAATGAAAGTGAAAGTAAGAATATTAAAGAAAGTGTAAGAAAATGTTAATAAATTATTTTTATTAATTAACAAAATGGAATGTAAATGAACAGAACAGAAATTCTACTGAAAAAAGAAGGTTGTTCCAAACATCTTAGTGAAGTAACCACAGTAATCTGTATCAAATCCTTTTGTCTCTTCACTGAATCCCAGACAGACTTGACTATGTTGAAATCAAGGCTCTGTGGGAGCCAAACCATCTCTTTCAGTGCTCCTCCTTCTTCTCTATGCTTAACATAGTTCTTAATGACATTGGCTGTATCTTTGGGGTCGTTGTTTTGCTGCAGAATAAATTTGGGGCCAGTCAGACTCCTTCTTGATAGTACTGCGTGAAGAATAAATATCTGCCTGCATTTTTCAGCATTGAGGACCATTAATCCTGACCAAAACTCCATTGGCAGTAATGCAACCCTAAACTTGCAAGGAACCTCCACCATGCTTCAGTGTTACCTGTAGACACTCATTATTGTACTGCTCACAAGCCCTTCGGCAAACAACCTGCCTCCTGCTACAGCCAAATATTTCAAATTTTGAATCATCAGTCCAGCTTCATCTACTGACATGTTTTTGCACCCCAGATCCTATATTTTCATGAGTAGTTGAGTCGCTTAGCCTTGTTTTCACATTTGAGGTATGCCTTTTTGGTCACATTTCTTCCATGAAGACAACATCCAGACTTCTCCAGACAGTATATGGGTGTAACTGGGTATTTTGTAATGGCACTGCTGGATATCTTCCAATGATAAGTACAGTATGCATGATATGTCTTTCATCTGCTGGATTAAGCTTGCTTGACCGACCACTGCGTCTACAGTCAACATCATCTATAAACCTGTCTCCTGTGAAATATTTGCCTGGCAAAGACAACCTTACTGATGCAGTATAATAAACATAAAGTAAACACACACACACACTACCCACTCCTCCACCATGCCAGTCAGAACTCAATAATATAACTAGATTTGTAAAGTTCGTCACGACAAACTTTGGTGTTTGCTTGACGGAGCCAGTAATCATCACATCCTATGCTTTTTGGAGGCAAGTAGACATAGTGTGACGTAACTCTGCTCTTATCAGGGGTTGACGTGCACGTGACGTCACGTGACGTAATCAGAATAACCGTGAGGCAGTCCCCCCTATTGCGCTGAGCGTTTTGATATGTCACATGTCCATGTTGTGGTAATTTATTGATTTAGCATATTTTGGGGGCGGGGCTGCACATGTCAGATGACATCATCAATTGTCACATTTCATACGTTTATTTTGTGGGTGTAGCTGCATGCGATATCATGTGGTGTCGAATGACGTCACCAGAATACCCATTGGGGTGCCAATACTTTTAGAGTGTTGAGAGAGTTTGGACATTTCATGTGAATACTGCAGTCATTTTGGGATTCTACCTAATATTATAGTACAATATATACAATTCTTAATGTTGAATGAATCAATAGATAGATAGATAGATAGATATTTCCACCATTCAAGTCTATTGGAATATTTGTGATATTCTTATTAATAATAATAAGCATATAAAGCAAAAGAGAGAGGCAACCTAATAAATAGAGCTCTGATTGAGCTTAGTCTGTTTTGTTTTACAGAAACCTCCTCCACTGCTTCCATTCATACAGCACCCTACAGTAGGTATTACAAGAGCATGTACATGTGTTAAGTCTCATTACCATATCCTGTTATTTAATTTGATAAATGTATATGGAAGAACATATGAATATTCCTTTACTTCAAAATGTCCTTTTTTCTAGTGTTGCTGTCTATTTGGATTACAATCATCATCTGTCTTTGCGGTGTTTAAGGTATGCATTTTGTCCATCCATTCATCCATATGTTCAGTATTCCACGGGGCCCAAATGTTACATCTATCAGCCATTACTATGGTTGTTATATTACAAATGAAAATGAGTAAAATCATTAATGAGGCTTCAAGAGGTGTAATTATGTCATTATTTGGCAAGACTCATGGCATGACTAAAGCTTTTCTCTCCTTGGTAATGGTGAGGATAGAAATACACTCCAAAGTTTTGAGCTGTTCTGTTGATTTTTGTGGCCAAACATTCTTCATTTTGCACTATATTGTTTGTTTGTTTATTTGTTTTTCAGGATTTTCAGTGCGAGTTTTTGTGCTTTTTTGGAGGGACAATAATGTGACCTGGCAAATTTGCAAGCCCAGGATTCTTCTGTTAGCAGTGAAGGCACATATGCTGTCACGTTCTGTGATAGCATTGCTCATGTTCAACACATTCAGATGCAGCAGCTCAGAATTGCTGTTTGACTATTGCATGATCACTGCATGATTACTGTGTGATTCTGCCAGACATCCACCAGGAGTGCTACAATGATCTTGTTCTTGTTCTCTGACGTAGTTAATGAGTAGCTGTCTTATTCACGCCCCCTATGCGCGTCTGTTGCAATGACGCATTGATCCACCAGGTTGGGCCGTGATCAGTGTAACAGCTGCTGGCATTAACCAATGAAACGTCTCTAAATTAAATTAAAACCATTTGACCATTTTTAATGTCAGTAAATAATAAAACCTGTTTTTTTCCAGGTCAAATTGACTTGAATGCTTATAAATCAAAAATTCTACAATGATCAGCATTCTGTGTGATCAGCTTATATTTGTAAACATTTTACACTTATGTCTATTTTGCCTACCAGATGCCATCTGATCACCCAAAAACGGGCTACACACACACACACACACACCACTCAAAAACATGGCATAATTTATTGTGAATAAAACTTCCTTTACACCTCTTATGCTTTTTATTATATTTAATTTATAAACAAGAAACCTCATGAAATTATGCCATGTTTTTGAGTAAAATTATTAAATATTATTTTGGATAACCACTGGTTGGTGTATGTCAAACATCCCCAGGTCAAAGCTGACTGAAGCAACTAAATTCATAAATAAGAGAGAGAAAACAGGATTTGAATATGAAAACGTGTGTGTGTGTGTAGCATCATTTCGTTAGATCATAATTTGCCCTCTGCTAGGCAAAGGCATATCAAAAGTGTGAAATATTTACAAATATTTATAAATGTAAATATTTATAAATATAAACAAATGAAATTTATTAAAAAATTGTGTAGCTTTTTTTTCTGGAGGCCTAATGAAATGCAATGCCCAGTGTGTGTGTGTGTGTGTGTGTGAGTGCACGTGCGCGCACGTGTGTGTGTGTGTGTTTTGGGTACGTGTGTTAGTGTACATTTTATGTGTGCATTTTTGTGTCTGTATGTACTGTATGTTCATTGCACTGAAAAGGGCAAAAGTGTGACCTATTGCCCACTAAATGTGGCCGGGTCAAATTGACTCGGGAGGACTTGAGGAGGAAAGTATTAATTTTACTTGCAATGTTCATAATTTGGAACAGTCCTGGTAAATTTCAGGCAAATATGTGGAAGGAAACCCAAGTTCCCTTTCGATACTCCACTCATACTGCGTATGGGGAAAAGCTCCTTTTTTCCTCAATACTGAAGCCTTTTTCAATAACGCAGTGCAACTGCATTGCCATTGGTTTAATCTGTAAACTTTTTTAAACCAATGACGGCACTGCGTAGCTGCGCGAGCCTGTGGCGATGCAGCGTGCCAAAGCCCGCTAAAAAGAGGTGGGGCGTATAGCTATATAAGCAGGCAAATCGCCAGAGGAAATCAGATCTTACTCCTTCAGCGACGACATCACTACGCTGAATTTCCACTGAACGCCTTCACTGGATTTTCGCCGTTGAACAGGCACCGCAGCGGACCAGCTGAGACCGCCGACCGCTTGCAGCGCCAGTGCTCTTTAGACAGCCGATTCTTGCGCCGTTCTCGGGCCGCCGGCTTCCTGCTTGCAGCCGCTTCTCAGCGATCTCCTGCCGCCATCCGGCGATCACAAAAAGAGCTTTCCAGCGGTTTTCACCGCTCTAAAAGAGCATTTCCGAACAAACGCCGTTTTAACAGCAGCGGCCATGCCGCGTCACAACTGAGGCACATGCAGAGTCCCTCTGCACGACAATGACGGCCATGAGGAGTGCGTTTCCTGCCTGGGTAAATCCCACGCTGAAACTCATTGCCTATCATTGCACTCACTGAGTCCTCATGCTGCTTCTGTGAGAGCATGAGTCTCGCCTCTCTGCGCTCGCGGATCGCTTTCTTTAATGAAAGTGACCCCGCCCCTCACGCCCCCCCGTCTTTTTCCTCCCGCGAGCCGGCCAGGAAGCGACAGCGTGGAAGAGGGGCTCAGCGCCCGGGTTTGGGTGAGCTCACGCCGGCTCGGCGCCCGCGTGCCTCACCCTCTCCAACGAGAGAGCCGTCCCCCGTCCTCTTCTCACGCCCAGAGCAGCGTCCCTCAGCTGAAGTGAGTGACCTCGTCTCATTTGGCGGATCGGAGGATGAGCCGCTTGACGACTCCATGTCACTCGCGGCTTCTGAAACGGAAGACTGGGCCGGTGATTCTAACCCCGCCCACTTGCCGTCGCTAGAGCCCATCGACGCCAAAGCTGGGATGGATGCCGAGCTTCTCCGCATCCTCTCCAGAGCTGTTGACTCCATCTGGAGTGGCCCCCCCTGAGGAGCTGACGCACAGCAGGCTGGACGAGTGGTTCCTGCCAGGAAGCCGCCAGGCCCCCCGCCAGCTCACAAAGTCGTGGCGCGCCCCCTACTCGGCCCGCCTACGCACTTCTTCTGCAGCTCTCGGCACAGTAGATGGCTCTCAGGAGAAGGGCTATGAGCAATTGCCGCCCCTGGAGGAGGCCGTGGCTGCTCATCTCTGCCCCCCCGCGGCTGTGGGGTGGAAAAGCAAGAGAGCCCTTCCTTCAAAGCCCTGCAGGATGACATCTGCCATGGCTGGCAGAGCCTAAACTTCTGCGGGCCAAGCCGCTTCAGCACTACACACCATGGCCATTCTACAGGTGTTCCAGGCAAAGCTTCTCCATTCCCTGGATGAGTTGAGCCCTAGTGAACCTGCTTTTCGCGACCTCCGCAGCGCCACAGATCTGGCCCTGCACGCCACAAAAACCACGGCCCAAGCCATTGCACGATCCATGGCCAACCTGGTTGTGCTGGAGCGCCACCTCTGGCTTAACCTCACTGAGATTAAGGAGAGTGACAAGGTGGCCTTTCTAGATGCCCCAGTCTCTCCATCCGGTCTCTTTGGGCCGGCCGTAGAAGGGTTTACGGAGCGCTTCACCGCAGCACAGAAGTCGTCCCAGGCTATGCGGCACTTCCTGCCCAAGCGCTCCACCTCTGCCCCGAGTCGCCCCAGGACTGCGCCGACTCAGTGCCAGAGCAAACCTGTCCCTTCTGCCCCCCAGGTGGCACCCCCTAAGGAGCAGCACCCAGCTCGCCCCACTAAGCACGCTAAACCGCCTGGACGTCAGGGCCCCCGGCAGAGGATTGTGCTGGACCCGACGCCCTCTAAATCCTCCTGATCGTTGGGAAAGGAAGAGGAAAGAGCAAAGTCCCGCCACAGCCGGACCACCCCAGAAGCTCTCTCGCCTGCCGGCTATGCGACCTGGGCCCACCGTTGTTGCGTCCACGCAAAGCGCTGTTGTTATGGCAAACACAATAAAGATTTCACATTTTCTAAAAGAGAGCAGTTTTCCTCTTCCACACTCGTCAGTGTTCAGGCCCCTAATCAGTGGCCTGCCATCCGACACTATCCAGCCCCTTGTCACGCGGGCCGAGGCCTGGCAGGCCATCCCCGGAGTGTCCAAGTGGGTGTTGGGGATAATAAAATACGGCTACTCACTGCAGTTCGCCTGGGAGACCCCCGCGTTTTCGCGGGGTGATTCCCACTTTGGTAGAGCCGGACGACGCCCAGGTCCTCCGCACCGAAGTGCTGACGCTGATGAGGAAGGGAGCCATAGAGATGGTTCCTCCCTCAGAAAGCGGGTCGGGGTTCTACAGCCGTTATTTCCTTGTCCCCAAGAAAGATGCCGGTCTCAGACCCATCTTAGACCTCAGACTCCTGAACCTCTCCCTCATGAAACGGAAGTTCAGGATGTTGACACTGAAGCAGATCCTCACGCAGATTTGCCCCGAGGACTGGTTCTTCTCGCTGGATCTGAAAGACGCTTACTTTCACATCCAGATAGCCCCACATCAAAGACGATTCTTGAGATTCGCGTTCGAGGGTGTGGCTTACCAATATGCAGTCCTTCCCTTTGGGCTGTCTCTAGCTCCACGCACTTTCACGAAGTGCATGAACGAGGCACTTTCCCCTCTGAGACAGATGGGAATCCGCATTCTGAACTATCTCGACGACTGGCTCATTCTAGCCCAGTCGCGAACCGAGCTAGACCACCACAGATCCATGCTCCTGAGCCACTTAGAGTGCCTAGGACTCAGGGTCAATTTTGCCAAGAGCTCACTGCTCCCCAGCCAACGTATTATGTTCCTGGGTGTGGTTTTCGACTCAGTCCGCATGAGGGCGGTCATATCACCAGAGCGCGCTCTGGTACTTCAGCAGCTCACGGCCTCTGTCAGGAACAAAGCCTGTTTCCCTCTGAAGTTCTTTCAGAGAATGCTAGGGCTGATGGCTTCTGCCTCCCCAGTTTTACAGCTTGGCCTCCTACGAATGCGGCCCCTGCAATACTGGCTGAAACTCCGGGTCCCGGCGGCACGGCCGCTTTCGTGTCAGAGTCAACCAGGCCTGTTTAGCAGCCCTGGAGCCTTGGATGAACCCTGTTTGGTTCAGCCGTGGAGTACCCCTACAGGCGGTTTCCAGAAGGACGGTGGTCTCAACAGGTGCATCCAACCTGGGTTGGGGCGCTCTGTGCGAGGGCAGACCAGCCTTCGGCTCGTGGTCGCACGAGGACAGCCATCTCCATATCAACTGCCTCGAGATGCTGGCGGTAGAACGAGCCCTTCGATCTTTTCAGGCGATCCTGGAAGGGCGCCATGTCCTAGTCCAGTCGGACAGTATGACAGTGATGTCCTACATAAATCACCAAGGTGGCCTTTCGTCCAGCCGCCTCTACATGCTGGCAAAGCGCCTCTTGGAATGGGCATTACCCAGGTTGCAATCGCTCAAGGCGACACACATACCTGGCAAGTCGAATCTGGGAGCAGACATGCTTTCGCGGAGCAACGTCCCCTCGGACGAGTGGATGCTCCATCCCCAGACGGTTCTCAAAATCTGGGAGATTTTCGGGAAGGCAGAGGTCGACCTCTTCGCCTCAGAAAGCAACTCTCATTGCCCAACTTAATTTTCAAAGGACACAGATGCGCTGGCCCATGACTGGCCCAGCCTCCTTCTTTATGCTTTTCCCCCGATCGCTCTGGTCCCTCAGGTCATCAGACGAGTCAGGGAAGACAGGCACAGAGTCCTCCTGGTGGCCCCACTCTGGAGGAGCCAAGTTTGGTCCTCGGAGCTATTCAGGCTTTTCATGAAAGCCCCATGGCCGATCACCCTGAGGCGGGACCTCCTCTCTCAGGCGAACAGGACAATCTGGCACCCGCAGCCGGAACTCTTGTCTCTGCACGTATGGTCCCTCGATGGGAGCCTCTGAGCCTCCCCAAGGACGTGCTACATACCATTGCTCAGGCGAGGGCCCCGTCTACGAGACGCCTCTACGCCCAGAAATGGTCAGTCTTCGTTGACTGGTGCTCCGCACGGAACGAAGACCCTGTTGAGTGTGACATATCTCCGATACTGTCATTTCTCCAAGAGCGTTTGGACAAAGGTCTCACCCCTTCCACGCTCAAGGTGTACGTAGCAGCCATCGCAGCATTTCATGCTCCTATTGCTGGCCAATCAGTGGGTCGAAACGGCCTCATTGTGCGTTTCCTGAGAGGTGCTAGGCGGTTGAAGCCCCCACGTCCTCTCACCGCTCCCACTTGGGACCTTCACACGGTCCTTGAAGCGCTCAAAGGACCTCCCTTTGAACCACTGCGGTCAGCTGGCCTTCGGCCCCTAACGCTCAAAACAGCTCTGCTACTTGCTCTAGCATCGGTCAAGCGTGTTGGCGATTTGCAGGCCCTCTCGGTGAGCCCTGCATGCCTTGAGTTTGGGCCCAATGACTCAAAGGTCATTTTAAAACCCAGGCATGACTACGTACCTAAAGTGCTCTCAACGCCATTTAGAGCACAGGTAGTTTCGTTTCTCTCTCGGCTCTGCCTCTGTTGTCAGGTGAGCGAGAGCTGAATTTACTCTGCCCAGTGAGGGCTTTGAGGGTATACATTGAGCGGTCACAGCCGTTCAGGCAATCTGACCAGCTTTTTGTCTGCTTTGGTGGCCGCACCAAGGGGTCTTCGGTCTCAAAGCAACGCCTCTCGCGTTGGATAGTCGACGCTATCGCTCTATGTTACTCTTCTATGGGTCTTGAGTGCCCCATAGGAGTAAGAGCCCACTCCACTAGAGGGATGGCCTCTTCATGGGCCTGGTCTGGTGCTCTCTCTGTCAAGGACATCTGTTGGTCCTCGCCATCCACTTTTGTCAGATTCTATAACCTGGACATCACGACCTTGCACGCTCGGGTTCTTTCGGTTTGATACGACGGCCTCTTCAGACTCCGTCATCATACCACCTCCGGGGAGCTTGCTCCCTCTTAGCAGTGTTGCGTCAAGGGTTCGACGGCTCCGGCCCTCTCACTTATCCTCTGGGCCCCAGGGTGTTCAAGATAAGTCTTATCGTTCCCTACCGTGGCACGGCGCGGTTGAATTCGTTCCCCATACGCAGTATGAGTGGAGTATCGAAAGGGAACGTACTCAGTTACGAACGTAACCTCGGTTCCCTGAGATACGGAACGAGTACTGCGTTATATGCTGTGCCACGAGGCTGCGGCTTCAGTGTCGTCGCTTCAGTCGTATGACCTGATTTCCTCTGGCGATTTGCCTGCTTATATAGCTATACGCCCCGCCCCTTTTTAGCGGGCTTTGGCGCGCTGCATCGCCACAGGCTCGCGCAGCTACGCAGCGCCATCATTGGTTTAAAAAAGTTTACAGATTAAACCAATGGCAGTGCAGTTGCACTGCGTTATTGAAAAAGGCTTCTGTATTGAGGAAAAAAGGAGCTTTTCCCCATACACAGTACTCGTTCCGTATCTCAGGGAACCGAGGTTACGTTCGTAACCGAGTACGTTATGACACATTAAACTTTCCAGATGAGTCAAATAGACCCCATGTCTGCACAAGGGTTATATAAATATCATGTACTATGGCAATGACAAACCTTAGCAATTTGAGGTCAATTTGACCTGCAACATACTGTAATAAGAGGGTTAAAGTCTAAACAGGTCATAGATGCATGTCCTGAAAAGATCTTGTCCTTGGTTCAAATCAAATATATATATGGATATTGTATTTGGTGACACTGTGGGTTTTGAACTTGTGCAAATTAAAGTCGATTTATAATAAAAACCGACTTTAATTTGCACAAGATCAAAACCCACAGTGTCACCAAATACAACATCCATATGTCTGTCTCTCTCCAGTGTGTGATAATGACATTAAAGTTTCAGGTCCTTCCTACTATCTTCCTGCTGGACAGGTAAAAGGTGAAAGAGAAAACTGCTTCTATACTCTTAAAAAAATGTTGTCTCTGACCTGTAAAGTCAGGGTCAGAAAGTATTTGTGAGCAAAGCCCCATCTTCAGGTTGTGCCCTGGAATTGCATTACAACAGCTAAAAATGGGGGTGGCTACATTAGAATATTCACACGTCCTTCATTGCCTGTAGAGAGGGGGGCTCATGACAAAAGTCTGCTAAACGTGTGATAAAGGTGTGATGAAAGTCTGACTAAGGTCAGTCACACGTTGGAAAAGAACAACTTTGTTCAGTATAAAGCAAAGCAGGATCGTGGAAAACTCCATTTTGTCCAAACCTTCATTTTGTCAAGGGAACCATGATGATACTAAATTCCAGATTGGCCTACAAAAATACATCATCCCTGCAGCACTCGATATTCTAGCAAAATTAGAAAAAGCATCATTTGATCAGTTTAGTTAAAATATTCAGAAAATCATCAGTTGATTAATTACCACATACAAGCATACTTTAGCACAGAACATTTCACTTGGCTAAGCACAGTTTCTTTTTTATGTGTGTTCAGGATCATCACCAGCAAGGCAGGAAGGAGAACTGCCATATATATATATATATTTGGTAATATTTGGTAGAGCCAACTTTAGCAGCAATAACATCTTTAAGTCTAAAGGGAAATGTATGTAAATGATTTTGGAGATATATATGTATATATATAATAAATAATAAATTGCTTAATATGAATTATTATTAATTGAATACATATATATGATATATATATATAATGTTCCTATGTCTGGTTGTTCTGGTGCTCAGGGCTCTGTAGCATCAACCAGATGGCAACAGTTCAAAGAGGGAGTGTGCTGGATGTGAGGAGTCCAGAGTGATTGTCTTTGCCCTTTTGCACACTCTGGAGAAGTACAGGTCTTGGAGAGTGGGGAGAGTTGTGACAATGGTTCACTCAGCAGTCCGGACTACCCTCTGTAGTCTTCTGAGGTCAGATTTGGTAGCTGAGCTGAACCAAACAGTAATTGAGGTGCAGAGGATGGATTCAATGATGGATATATATGAGATATATATGATATATGATAATAATATAACAATGCAAATATACAATAATAGAAATAAATACAGTTAATTATAATGTCAGTCAGTTCAATGATGTTTGTGTATCACAGGTGGACTGTGGTTCAGAGAGGAGTTATTAATTGCATGGATGGTATTTTCAACTGTATTCATTCATGTTTTAACAATAAAGAGAATATTACCATCCCATTTTGACTTTCCCTGGAAATTTGTGAGGGTGGGAAGACCTTCATTTCACTGCATTTCACTGCATGTCGTACTCTGTATGTATGTGTATGTGACAAATGCTTTGAGTGGCAGACTGCAATGATGCACTATCTTAATATAGGTGATATAGATAACAGCAAAAATGGGTAGAGGCTGAATCTGGATGTACATATGGGTCTGATGGCCAGGTATTTCTTTTGCCCATATAGATTATGTTAGATGTACAAGATGTGCGTTGCATTCCTCCTAACACAAGGTAAAAGTCTGGAGGTGCAACAACTCATGAGAGTTCATTTATAATGCATTATTAAATAAAAAGTAACCTTGTATTGAGGTTTGCTATTAAGATGTTACATGCCTTCATATGGGACACTGGATAGTCACGGGAATGACTAACTACAAACACTCAATTTTACAAACAGAGAATGAGTAAACCACAGAAACCCTTTGGTTTGAGCTGATTTGTTGATGATATGGAGAAATGTTTAGCGAAGTGGGTGGGATGAGAGACGTGTTTATATAAATCCTGGTGGGGACGAAATGTCACCGGAAGGATAGGAATTCAACGACCATGTTTGGGCATTTGGATCTTCCCCCTCATAGAAAACCGATTTATTTATTTATTTATTTATATTTCGCGTTTATTAATCAACTTAAAAGAGCCAAAACGTTCCCTTGCTTACAGAGGATACAGTTAGCGTTAGGATTAGTGGTCGATATTGTATTAATTAGCTGTATTAATAACTATATCAATGACCGTCGTCATGATTTCACAATTAGAACGCTTGTGGCTTGTTGCCTAGCAACCTGTTCGCTTTAGCCAGGCAGTCAGTTGCAGGTGTGTAAGGAGAAGCGGTACGTAATGGCGGACCGAGGACTGGAGAAAGCTGACATAGGGGCACTGAGCCCTGAGCAAAAGGAAAAATTGCGCCAGTTTAAGGTAATCTGTAGTCGGAAAATGTGTAAAAGTTGTAAACTAGAAGAAAAAAACGGTAAAGTGCCCGGTATTTTCAGCGTTTAAGAGACAAGGCGTTGCTTTTATAAGTGGTCTGTGTAAGTCTCTGTGGTTAAAATATTTATTTATGGTTCGGGTTATAATAAGTTCCTTTTGTGGTTGTATGAGCAATGTATAGATGTTTAGATGTAACTATATGTCTAATAAAATATCTATTCACTGTAGAAAGTCCAGCTGTTTCTAAGAAAATAGTAAAGACAGAAAATATAAGTTTGGCAAAGTTTGTGTTTCAGCTTAATCAGCTTGGCCTGTTTTTAAACTAAAAGACTAATTAAGACACTAATAACCTTTTGATTCTCATACCATGCAGGATACATCACATCCTGTGCTCACGGTGGTCCATTTTACATTTACTGTACATTTACAGCATTTAGCAGACGCCCTTATCCAGAGCGACTTACATTTTTATCTCTTTTTTTATACAACTGAGCAATTGAGGGATAAGGGCCTTGCTCAGGGGCCCAGCAGTGGCAGCTAGGTGGGTGTAGGAATCGAACTCACAACCTTCCGATTGGTAGTCCAACACCTTAACCACTTGGCTACCACATCCCCCCCAGATGGCCACATCCCCCCCTGATGGCCTCCACCAGGTCCTCTGTCTGCTCCATGTTAGCTAGTGTGGGATTGTGACAGGAACATATAGGCTACAGTCCATAACTGTATATGTAATATGTTAGTTGTACCTGAAAAAAAGCTGGTGAGTAAATGTACACTGTGTGAGCTTGTTGGACATCTGACTATAAGAGCCTTCGTACATCTGGAAAAGCTTTATACAGAGTGTCTCTTTTGGAATTTGTGACTTTTCTGTCAAAAGATTATAAGTGAGGTCAGACACAGATGTGGGAGGAGAAGGTCCGGCTCACAATCAAAGTTTCAGTTTATCCCGTTTATATACCTTGCATTGTGCAGAGGGAGATAGTGATACCGGAACACGTAAGAGAATTCATAAAACTGTTTGGAAGCAGTTGTCCAAAATATCTGTATATGCTAGCACCCAACTAGCACTTCTTTTCCTGTTTGTTGCATTTAAAAAAAGAAATTAAAAACTGATCAATGTTATAAACTCATGGTATCTTAAATATGTAACCTAGTGAACCAGAGTTAAGCACTTTTGTATGTCGCTCTGGATAAGGGCATCTGCCAAAAGCTGTAAATGTAAAATGTTGCAGATTCAACCTTTCTCTTCACTGGGACTATGGAACAAGTCCTGAAGAACAACTCCAGACCATTAACCTTCTTCCACCACACATTACTTTACAGTTGGTACTATGCTTTCTGGGGAAGTTGTGGCCTAATGGTTAGACAGTTTGACTCCTAACCCTAAGGTTGCGGGTTCGAGTCTCGGGCCGGCCACGACTGAAGTGAGCAAGGCACTGAACCCCACCGGTGTGTGTTCATGGTGTGTGTGTTCACTGCTGTGTGTGTGCACTTTGGATGGGTTAAATGCAGAGAACGAATTCTGAGTATGGGTCACGTCACTCTCCTGGCATCCACCAAAACCCAAAACGCCTCCATCCGACAGCCAGAGAGAGCAGGGTTATTCATTACTTCTGAGAAGACAATTCCACTGCTCCACTGAGTCCAACTAACACTTGACTTTGTGCAGAGTGTGTTTAGGCTTGTGTGCAGCTGCTTGGCCATGAAAAGACATTTCATGAAGCTCCAAAAACATTCTTTTGCTGATGTTGTTTCCTGAAACAGGTTGGAAATCTGTGATTTTTACCAGCTTCAGCTCACAGCCACTCCATTCTGTAATTTTTCACAGTCTACCACATGGTCACTGAGCTGTTGCTTCTCCTTCTAATTCCCAGTAATAGCATTTACAATTGGTGCTGGCAGACTGAGCAGGATTAGGGGCAAACATGCTGTTCTATGACATTGAAAGTCACTGAGCTCTTCAGTACAACCCATTCATCTTTCAGTGTTTATTTATGGGGCTTGCATGACTTTGGTTTTATGTTCCTATTAGCAGAGAGTGTTGCTGAAGCATCTTAACTATTGTATAGCTGTCTGCACTTTTTACCCAGTTGATACAGTGAATATGTCAATAAATGTCTTTTTTTTTCATTTTCAGTGAAGAATTACAGTAGCTCTTTCTTCCAGTAATGTTCTTAAGAGTAGAATTACATATAACAGGCTTTAGCAACGCAAGATACACGGACCATTCTGTTGGACTTACTGACGACAATATCTTGTATCACAAATTAAGTATTGTAGTAAAAGAAATCTAAAATTGGTCAAATGTTTTTAACTGTGTTGATTTCACTTTGACTTTTACCCTTAGATCAAGACCAAAATAGCGAATGAAATGTATCTGAGAGCTCATCCAGAAGTAGAAATGCTGCTGAGTGATTTTCTGAGGTAAATATCCCAATGATTAGGAACAGTTTATGGTGAGATTCAGCACAAGAAACATCCACTTAAAAAATTACATTTATACAATGCTACTATTTTCTTTATTTATGCAGTTATTCTATCAGTCAAGAACGTCATGTAATATTCACATCAAACATTAGAATGAAGAAAAATGTGATCTCTGTGACTTGAATCATGGAGTGTTTGTTAGTTTTAGATAAGCTGCTAGAGATATTTCCGAACAAGTTTGAACAGAATGGTAAAGAAACTATTGAGTAAGCAGTAGGTCTCCGGGTGGAAATGGCTTGTTGGCCAGATTGATTTGAGCTGTCAGGAAGTCTATGGCACCAAATATCATCACTCTTTACAACCTTGATAAGCAGAAAAGCAGCCCATCATGCACAAAACATTGAATCTTAAGATGTATAAGCTACAACAGCTGAAGACATCTTTCTATAGGTTCCATTCATGTCAGCCAAGAATAGGAATTTGAGGCTATCATAGACACTTGCTCCTAGAAACCGGACAATTGAAGATGGTAGCCCATCCAACTCTAGGTTTCACCTCAGACCAATCTGGTCATTTTCCTCTGATCGACAAGGTGTTTCAGCCTGCAGGAGCCTCTGTTCACCGCATGTGCTTGTGCAGTTCTGCTAGTGTGTGAAATCAGACGTTTCTGAAACACTCTAACCAGTCCATCTGATATCAACAATCATGCCATGGTTAAAGTCACAAGAGATTAGACATTTTCTTCATTCTTAACATTTATTGAAGCTCTTGACATGTAACGGCATGATTTTATGCATTGCGCTGCTGCCACTTGATTTGCTGATTGAATAAATGCACCAGTGTGGTGCGTTTATATATATTTATATATAAATATATAATATAATTGTCACAACCGGGAGGAGGAAGACAGACCCAGATATAGGATAGCTTCAAATAAATAGGATTTAATAACTAATAATACATAAAACAGGGACAAAGGACGAGGGTACACTGACGATGATTCCCTGCTGTCATCGGTTAAATAGACATAACAATTAACATTAGGGAACAGGTGTGTAGAGACGGGGAGGAGTAAACAAAGGCGGGACAAAGACGACACGGAACATAAACAAAGGCGCATGGCCAAAAGTCCGGGCTGAATCCTGACAATAATAAATATATATTATATATATGGCTTATCTTTTGTAAATGTATGATTGTTTACTTTTGTATCATTCGTGTCATTGTGTCTTACAATTTAAAGAATGCTTAAGGAATTTAAATATTGCAAATGAATCTTTATTTCGCAATATTACTCAATTCATATAGCTGAATCAAATTCAATAAATATTAAAAACATGAAATATGTATTTCTACTCAAAGGTATTTACCATTTTCTTTCTGTCTCCTGTCACTCCTCAGAGACGTGTTTGTTAAAAGACCTACAGATATCCGTGAATTTGCTGCAGGTAATACATTTGCTTTAATATCTAAAAAAAAAACGTATTTGAATGTAATGCATATAGATTTAGATGATGATTACTAATGTGAAAATAGTCTTTACTGTTTAATTACTTGTTCAGTAGAAGTCAGTTAGTTAATTAAATGAAAGTGGTTGATAGTTTAGATTTAAAATTTTTATTTTTTTTTGGAAGAATAGATTTCTGTGGAGAGTTTAGTGACAAAATGCTACTCTTTCTAAAAATATATGTAAGAATATAAATTAGAATATCTATATTGTCATCGTATATATGTACATTTGGTTGGCATTTCCCAGCAGAGTCGTAAAATACAAAGCATTAGCAAAACACTATAGGGCCAAAAACAATGTATAAAACTTATCCATATACCTTAGGTTTGTAGCGATAATGGTACAGCTGCTCATCAGACGTATTCACTGACGGTGAAAAGGGCCATAGTGCCATGTATTTAAGTAAATAATTGGCAGCACAGTGATATTTGAGTTTGAGGTCGAGGTTCATTCTCCATACAGTACCTGGTTGTATGTTTTGTACTGCAGGATTAAGGATATACATAATAGGTACTACTAGAGTAACATGAATTGATATGCAAGGATATAGTAATGATTTATGAGCCATTAGAAAATATTACTTATAGATATAGGAAAATTAGATCAAACACCAGCATCATGCTTTTAGTCGAGGGTTTTAAGATGTGGAATTAAATTTAGAGCATCAACAAGTGTTGTGTAACGTTTGGAGGTAAGGAAGCATTCTTACTGTGTAGCTTATCGCTGGCTTCAGCTAAAATTATGGTACTAAAACACAATGAACGAAAAACTATTTTAGTCTTCTTCTACTCATTATTATTATTATTATTAATATTATTGTTATTAAAAATATCAAAAACAGTAAAACATTGCTGTAAAACAGCTTGCTTAAGTCTTTTCCATCGCATTTGCATTACTGACATGCCACAGCATGCATTCAGACCATCCCTGTCGTGCTGTGGTGCTCTTCTCTTCTTGAATACACTTACACTTAGTCAACAGGACCTCCACACCCTTCTATGAATATTTTTCAACGGTTAATTGTATCACAAAATCTCCCTTATAATCTTGCGGTGCATTTTCCAGTTCTACAGGTTCTGACTCATTAGTCTGGTTTCAGTTAACCTCACGTGCATTTGTGGTTTTTTTTTATGTCTTTGTTCCTTGGTTTTATGCTCTATCATGTCTCTGGCCCAGTCTTATTTACTGACATGATGTCACGGTGCAGAAATTTATGGGAAATACACCACATTCAAGTTTTAAGGCACTAAAGCATAATCAAGCTCACTATTGAAAGTGTGGTAACAAAAATAAACTGTCATAACAAATGGCATAACAAACTTACATAACATACTGTTCGCTGTATTTCATTCTAAATATACATTGTTTCTCCATTAACAACTTTGAACAAACAACTTATGCTAGCAAGCTTGTCATATTCTCCATGATATAGGGCTTAGTTAATCAGACTTGCATGGCAAGCAGTAGGTAAAAATCAGTTGACTGTCCTTTTGTGAGTTAATACAATAATCATTCTGACATCACTTTCTGAGGATTTTGGTGATTCATGCAGGAACAGGTGACTTGAACATTGAATGCTTATATTGAAAGAGGTTTGTTGTTGCTGTAATTCTAAACGCTTTTAGGTTTTAATCATTCTCTCAGTTACTTGAGCTATCATGCATCGACTAAAGGACTTATGACAATTATTAACACTAATTATCAAAGTAATGCTTGACAAGAATTCTTATTCTTATTTTACCCACTGCATACAAAAAATACACATCTATACCAATTGCAATATTCACTTTTTGTCGAAAAGCTTTCTTGTTCACTCTTGCATACATGGATTAACATAGTAAATCCATGTATGATTTTAAACATACAAAAATTCTTTTCCATTCCTGGATCCTACAAAAGAGCTTTAAAATCCATTTGTTTTCAAGAGGTCTCAGGTCTGAGATCAGGGTTGGTCTCTTGATTTCACCGATTCCATAGGTTTAGACATATTGACTATACATTCATTTGATTGTAAACACCCGAGAGCTAAAAAAAAATTTGTTTTACACTATTTTTCAGGTCACTTCAGTGATCCAGACCTACCAAGGAAAATTCAGCAGAAAGTGGAAGAGAAGGCTTCAGCAAACATATGAAGCAGTTTTAAACTCTATATGTTCCATAAAACAATGAGAAACAATGCTTTTCTTGAGCTATTTTCTAATTGGCATTTATCAGGGGAGAAGACGCTGGCTCGTTTGTTAAATGAGACTATGGGGATGTAAACACTATGGAGATGAATGTCAACTCCACCGAAGTGAACAAAATACCACAATCAAGTGTTACTATAGTCACATCGACTGCACAGGAGAGGTCACAAATTCTAAAAGCATTTTTCTTCCTATTAAAACATTATCCACTTTTTGTTCCACAATTTTTGTACACATATTTGCCAAATGCTATCGTCTATCATACAGAAAGTTTCCATTCCATTTTTAAATATGATCTTAAGATGTACATTTGTCTCATAAATGTTTATGAGAAACATTACCTACTGGATTCATAACATCCTACATGGTATCAGAATCCACCCCAAAATTAATAAAATTCCAGCAAGTGATATTTTAAGCTACATAAAAACAGTTTTTTTCCTGTCACATTTTTCCAGTCACGAGTGCAGCTATTTTTTTCTACAAAATACAGGTTTCAAAAGTATTATTAATATGTTATGATGTCAAACTTGGAGAAAACAACAGCACAGATTCTCTTTTTTCTAAAGTATGTGGACTGATTACTTAACATGGCTCAAATGTCTCTGAGGAATCAGGCACATTTCACAAAACCTATCATTCTGAAAGACACCATATGTAACGTTCACTCATCTCTCTGTATAACACAATTTTGTAAAGATCACATGTAAATAAATGAAATATAGAACAATGTCTGTTATCTTTCTCATTTGGGCATTGGTATGGAAGAATTTGTTCTTTGCTCAGTGCATTCAAATAGGATTCATTAAGGACATGTTCTAAATAAGCCTTAATAAGCCCCAGAGGGACCTACATGGACACTACATATTCATTCAAACATCAACTGATGTTAATTGTCCTTGTGTAACTGAGCCTGAGTACAAAACATTTGGGTCACAGACTTGCTGTCAATCTGACAAGATTCTCTGCTGATATAAAAAATAAATAAATAAACAAAATTCCCCTCAGCGTGATCCTACAGTACCACCACCACCATGCTTCACTGGGGTGCTGTTCTCTGGCAGATTGGCAGTGTTGAGTTTCCACCAAATCTAGTGTAGTATAAGGCAGAATAATTTAGTTTTGGTCTTAGTTTTAGACTATACAACCATTATCTATATGTTTGGTGACTCAATAAGAATCTCCATCTAATAATACAAATACCTTTACTGTCATACAAGCACTGTGAGTTACTGTGCAGTTCTTCATCAAGTCACACTCTACAGCTAAAAGCTAAATGTTTGTGGACACCTGATGATGCTTTTTGAACGTCCCATTACAGATTCAGTTGCTTTTATAACAGTCTCCTCACTGTTAGGATAACTTCCCATTAGATTTTGGAGCATGGTTTTGAAGATTTGTGCTCATATTGATTGAGCAGTACTGAGTTAACAAGTGTTTGTAACCATTCCAGTCTCTGTGTGTGTGTGTGTGTGTGTGTGTGTGTGTCTGTGTGTCCATGTCGTGTAATGTGAGTTAATGGGATTTTATATCACTATTTTTAATAATGTCTTTCTGCTTGCTGCTCTTGCATAAATCCCAGCTATGTGCAGTGTCCACTACTGTCCTATAAACATCGGTATACCTACTTTACCTTTAAAATCATTAGCTTTACTAATGCCATCCTTACCTAGTGATGCTTTTATCGAGCCTTGCCCCAGACATGTTTTTGTATGCTTGGGCTTTATGAATCAGTTTTTTAATGTATGCTCTCTACATTCATATCTCTACATTATTTATTATTTATTTATTGTAAAATCATGACAAAAGTCAAGTTTATTTAGCTAATCATGTGAAATTTTTCTTGAGGTAGAAAATAGTTCTTTTTGTAGGTTTCACAGCAGTCAGCAATATTTATGCATGACCTTTAATCATTTAACCAACTGTATTGAATTTGCCCATTTTTAAATATTATGGGATGTCTTGTGTAGATTCTTGGCATATAATCCCAGGTAAGTCTATTTCAGTCTGCATTTATAACACTAGGAACTTAGAAAAGTTTAAATGCAAGGCATTGTTAATAATTATTTTATTCATTATTTATTAGTTTTTGACGTTGGTATTTCTTTTCTCTTTTTTATCCCCATTTTACAGACTTTGTTAACCCATCATCTTATGTCACTGAATAGTGGGAGGGGAAAGGAGATTGTTACCTGTTAAACACATTACCTGTTCCCGGTGGACAGTGGATGTGTATTACTACAGCAAACCACATCATCCAGTTTGTGTCCTGCAAGGAGAACACTACACTTAGTAAGTCGGTCTCTGTTTATAATTGACATAAAATTTAATCAAAACTAGATTTGAGGTGAAAATATACTTGTATTGTAATGACTGTAAATTAGACTACTATTATTTCTCTGGGCAGTCTCAATGACCGGGAACAAAATCATGCAAATATTTGTATTTAGCATGTGGTCTTGTATTTTCTATGAGGTCACTGCATTAAACTATTAAGCATTAAGCACGATAAAAGATGAAAAGGTGAGGATAGTTTGGGATGAAGTTTGGCTATTGATATGAATCTAGAAAATAAAAAGAATCATTGACGATAGATGAATGATTACAGAATAAATACTGTATCATGTTCAGTTATTCATTTCCACAATATCTCTATATTATTTTAGGAATTTAGCCTATTCACAGCTATACACTCATCATGCAGTGATTTAAATTAATATGGAAAAAAATGGACCAGTTATTTATTCCTGCATTTGTAGCTTTTGTATGCTGACATTTGGCTAAAATTAGAAACATTAAAATTTTGTTCCACCTTGTCGTGTGTGTGAATGAGTGTGTGTGTGTGTGTGTGTGTGTGTGTGTGTGGTGGAAAATAGGAATTTCAAGTCATTGTTTTTCTGTATATGAATCCTGATGGGATTTTGCTCACACAGAGCAGCAACCATGCAGCCCTCCCAAATCCTCATAGGTGGAGCCATTATTAGGATGGATTCACAAGTCCCAGCTGTGACTCTGTGTTCATGACTACAGAAACCATGGCAACAGTGGAAAAGAAAAAACATGAGTTCACAAATTGGGAACCGGAGGCCTCAAACACAGAAGGGAGTAATATTGCATAACAAAATATGTCTACAGATAGTCTGCCATCGCTGGCACATTCCTTCTGTAGAAATGCAAATATATAAAAATGCAAATGTGCAGTTGATGCCCTCACTTGTTGATTTAGTTATAAATGAGCAGCTTACTGCCATAAATGCAGCTTAAGCTTTTTTTTTTTTATCATAAGAGGTGCTAGGTGCAGCATTACCTCCTTACAGATCCAGAGCACAAGTTGCTGTATGTCAATTTTCTTCTTACGTCAACATGAGTTTCACTCACATCCTCTGTTTTTTATCCCACCTCCCAAAAACACACCAGTAGGTGAATTAATAAATCGCCACCATGTGTCAATATGTGTGCATGGTGCCCTGAGATGTTCTGGCATCCCATCACCATCATGCTTCATGACCAGTGTTTCCAGAATTTCCTCCTGATCCACCATGACACAAACCATGGTAAAGTGGTTACTACACATGGATTAATTAATTAATCTATCGTCTATATTTTTGTTTTAATCTGAGTATAAATGTTTTAAGAAGTGCTCTCAGGTTGAAGTGCAATGCTTAAAGGAAACTTACACCTTTAAAAACTTGCATTTAATCCATTGATTGAAGTCTGGACTCTGTAATACCCAACATTGTGTTGTGTTGTCAAGTATGTCAAACACAATTGCTGTTTAATAATTGCTGGTGTTGTACATAAGGACCATGGTGTGAAACAAGATCATTCGGCTCATAATTCAACTGAAAGTCTGGGAATGCAATATCCTTTGTGTGATGTATTGAAACTCTGAGGTGTAGAGTTTATATACAATTTCCTGAGGAACGAAACAACACATTACACACACAACACAGACAATGAAAAAAATGTTAAGTGATATATCTGAAGAAATCTGTTTTTTTTAGCACACAGAACAGACGTCAGAGAGATAAGACCCTTGGTGCTTCTAGGAAAAGAGAAGCTCATTTAAGGTAAGGTAAATTTTTATATTAGGTTTAGGATTGTAAAATGAATATTTCTTAAATATAAACTGCTCAGCTTATTGAGACAAAGAGAATAGGTTTTTTGTTGTTGATGTTTTTAGCAAAAGTAGTACAACAGCAATAACAGATAAGGAAACAAGAGCACAAAATCCAGTTGTAGTTCAAATACACACCAGAGAAAAATTAACCATGCTATAAGTAATTAGTTGCTTTCTCTAACCAGAAGCAGGCTATAGTCATATTTTGCATTCACAGACCTTTCTAGCAAATTCACTCATTCATAATGCGGGAAGCAAAGATCAGGTCGTGTTAACTGCATGGAAATGAGTGGGTAGCCAAATTGTTGGTGGGCTTAAAGTTATATTTATGGGAACAGAAAGAGAGCACATACAACCTCCTGAAATTGATAACCTTTGTATGAGACAAGCCATAACTGTAAGAAAAGTACCAGCTCCTTTTACACTTCGACTGGAGCATTTCTACAAGAACCTTCTAGGTCACCTTCATGTTCACATTTAAAAACTATAAACAACATAGTAATATGACGTGGCTCTGATTAGGTCCCAGGCACATTACTTCTACGACACGCATACGTATGACGTGGGTTATATTTAGATATTCTCTTTTGACTGTACATACTCATCGTTATTTAGAGTAAATGTGAAATGTTTCACCCAACCGCATTTCAATACTGTATTCATTTTGTTCAGTTTGTATTAGATTGTATAATCACTTCTCTTAAAGAGAAAACTTGTATGCAAATGAAAATACAAATATGCAAATGTGCATTTGGTGCTGATTTTGAATAAAATTTAAATACATGCACGCACGCATGCACCAGGTCACCAGGTCACCAGGCACAAAAATCTGACATTTTCCGGACCAGGATCCGGCTCACATTAAGCACTGGGTTGAGAGTCTCCTGAGTTCTACTTGTCTATTATGTAAAAAATGTTCGTAGCAACAAAGGTTACTTTATGATACAAATATCACAAATGATATTGTATATGGGGGGGCACGGTGGCTTAGTGGTTAGCACGTTTGCTTCACACCTCTAGGGTTGGGCGTTCGATTCCCGGCTCAGCCTTGTGTGTGTGGAGTTTGCATGTTCTCCCCGTGCCTCGGGGGTTTCCTCCGGGTACTCCGGTTTCCTCCCCTGGTCCAAAGACATGCATGGTAGGTTGATTGGCATCTCTGGAAAATTGTCCGTAGTGTGTGAGTGAATGGGTGAGTGCGATGGGTTGGCACTCCGTCCAGGGTGTATCCTGCCTTGATGCCCGATGACGCCCGAGATAGTTCGGATAAGTGGTAGAAAATGAATGAATGAATGATAATATTGTATACATTATTTAATATTGATCTCAAAATAATTGATGTATGGTTTGTTAGCCAGTGATAGACATCAGGAGGAATCTGCGATGTCTCTGGCTCGAGGAACTTTGATGTTCCTTCTTGTAGCTTATTGGGCTACAGGTAAGCCGAATTTACAATATAAAATAATACCGTACAATTATTCAGGTTATAAGTTATATATAAAAGTTCTTTTTTTAAATTTTAAATTTCTTTCCTAGCAATATCACAAGTCATGCTACCCAGAGACCTTCCTCCGCCACCTCAAGACTTTAAAGAAATGGCCAAAAAGATGGTATTTGTTTATTACATGTATAAACTCCAGCTAGCTGTTACATTAGAACTGTTTAGACAATTGGAAAGAAGTATGAATGTATAGTCTTAGATTGGTCATGTAAACCTTGGTCAAAATGAAGCTTCTCCATTATCTGTGTTAACATTTTATTTATTACCAAATAATTGTTCTAATTAAAAGCTTCAATACTGCATGTTACAATAGAAGAGGAATGTAACGATGTGTTTTCCTTTGATGCAACAGAACATCTGTCACTAAGTGTAATTAAACTTACCATGCTTTTTTTTTTCTCCTACAGATGATCATGTGCACCAAGAAAGGTACATGCTAGTATAACTGCTCCATTTTATTGTTGTTCATTTTTTGTGTTTAATTTGCCCACACTGATGTCTTCTGGGACAAATGTGACTCTTCACAACATTACACCCATAATCTTATAATCTCACACACTGAATATGAATGTTTTGAACGTAAATACGAATGTTTTTACAATAAATAAAATAATACAGCAGTTCATTATTTTGGGTGACACGTGTGCCTCACATCTCCAAAGTTAGGGGTTCAATTCCTGTCTCTGCTCTGTGTGTGGAGTTTGTATGTTCTTTCTGTTTATCGATGGTTTCTTTGAGGTACTTCAGTTTCCTCCCCAGTCCAAAGACTAATTAGCATCTCTACATTGTCCATAGTATGTGAATAGGTGTAGCATAGCAGCAGTGTGTGTTTTGTTCCGCCACCTTGTGCCCATGGTGTCCGGGCTCCCCGTGACCCTAATACAGATAATACAGAAAATGGATGAATGGATGAATTTAAATACATTACAAAAAAAAAACTATCTATCTATCTATCTATCTATCTATCTATCTATCTATCTATCTATCTATCTATCTATCTATCTATCTATCCATCTATCCATTTATTAGAGATCTTTTAAGCACAAAAGGTATCACTGCAGGCAGTAGAATGGAGTAAACACACGGTGGTATATTATGTCTTTGTATGTGGTAACATTACATTTTCCATTCAGTGGAGCTTATGAGTCCAAACCTGTTCCAGCATTACAATGCTCCTGTGTACAAACAGAGGTCGGTGAAGACATGGCTTTAAAACATGGTCTTATTTGGGGGAAACTAGTCAACAGTGGTGTGTATTTCTGGTTTGCAGAATCATAGAACCTGGAAAACTTGTTTGCAGAAAAAAGAAACAAATTATTATTCATTGCAAATGAACAATTTGTTGTAGCCCTACTGCCTTTTATTAAAAAAAAAGATATTTATTCTTTTTTTTCAGCATTTCTCATAAATAATTATATGAATTTAAATTCATTTAAATATGAATTTAAATACATTACAATAAAAACCACAATTATCTATCTATCTATCTATCTATCTATCTATCTATCTATCTATATAGACATTTGCTTTAGTATCAAAAGGTACAGTATCACAGCAGGCAGTAGAGGGGAGTAAGTTGTTTCCTTGTTCGTCAGACAAGGAAAGGCATCAGACAGAAACGTCAATCAATATTGTAAGGAGGTAAAGGTCTAGATTCTCGGAACAGCGTGTGTGGAACAGTATTAAGTGGTTTGAATAAGTTTTTACTGGCAGAGATTAAAGATCTCAAGTTGCCTTCACATGAGTGTATAATGGACGTATAAGGATGTTTCAGCAGTAGTAAGAGCTGAGAGTACAGTCGTTTGAGCTGCAGTGTGAATGAAATGTTCCATTTCAGGGCTAGAGTGTTAAGCACAGACAACAGGAAGTTGTTGTAGGAGAGACTTGGCAGTCAGAACATGGTAATTGATGCAGAGCATGGAACATCATGGTCTACTTTATTGATGGTCTACTTTAATGCTCAGAGATAGGAAGCTCAGTAGAAGTGTATTATTTTTGCAATGTATAATAATGTGGGTTTAACCTCCTTTGGTTTTCAGCTACTTTTCAGTAAATAGACTTTTTTTTATACTTTACGGTGTCTTATTTTTATCATTCAAACTGCATGCTGAAATGAAAACATACTTCATTATGGCTTCAGTTATATCTCTTAGTTTGGGTTGTTCCATCTCTTCCATGTCTGCATTTTTAAATCAGTCTATATTTCTGTAGAATCTTGTATTTTGTAGTGTGTAATGACAATGTGAAATGGCTGCATTGTTACAGGTTACCCTCCACCCATCCTGAAGGCCTCCATGTTGAACAGGTAAAGTGTTCAGCTGTCCCAATGGAAAGATTTATTCTGGCACATTTCATGTTAAACCATTTGGTTGTAACTGAATATACTGTGCATGGAATGTTTTTTCATGGATAAATAATTGAATAATTTTTGTCATTTGAGCAATAGTTTGACATGTGAAACCCTTCCCACTGCAGCTCTTTCTCCAAAGCAGATGAGATGTCGATGGGAAACCTCACCTTTCTTTTTGCTTCCCTTCTTTCTTCACTTCCTCCTCCATCATCCTCCATCATGACCAATGAAACAGATCTGGCCTTGGTACTACACAAACTAATACAACGGCACTCATATAGTTACATATTCATATATATGAGTTTGTTTATTGTACTTGAAATATTCTTATTCCTTCTCAAGATCTTTGTTTAATGTTCTGCTTTCAGAACATCACAGAGAAAATGTGCAACGCTTCGGATCTGCCCCAAATGATCGAGCACATGTGGAACACCACGGTCAGTGCTTTGTGTGTATAATCTCAAAACAAATGTCTCGTCTCTAAATTTTCAGGTGAGCTTGTGAAATTCTCTTAATCCTTATTATCCCCTGTCCTTCTCTGTCTCCCATTCTTAGGAGAAGTCGAACTGCTTCATGCGAGCCTTCGTGGCTCCTCTCTCCTGGGTGGCCATTGTACAGAATGCTACACAGTTTAACCCAGAGCAGCTCAGAAAGCTACTTTGGGCAGCTAAACCTTTCCTAGAGATGTCACCGTCTACTCTAATGCTGCCGCCGACACTGAACGTCTCTCAGCTTTCTGAAATGTGAGTGAGGGAGTTACAGGGATAGAGAAAGATAAAATTCCAACACTGACTCACAGGTGCTCTGATACAGCCAACTAACCCAACCATTAACAACTTAGGTTGTAAATATTTCGCGGTCATCGCTGCAAAACTTGGGAATTCACTCCCTCAGATATCTTGGCTTTTCAATCATAAATTAAAACACATTTACTTTTTGTACTTTGCCTCTTCCTCTAACAGTTGAAATAATTATATAATTTCTATTTTATTTATCTTAGCCTCCATTTCTAATTTATGTTTTGTCCTTTTCTGCACTCTGTACATAAACTCATTATAAAGTAAAAGGAAAATGAATCTTGTATTTTATTCATTCTTTTATTTTGTTTATGCTTTCTTCAGGATGCAGATGCTCAATGAGGTCTTCGTCTCCCTTTCTGGAGAGCAAAGGAATAATATCAGGCGATGGATAAAAGACAGAGTCACAGAAAATGATCCCAGTTGTGCAATAAATCACAGCCTTTCTGGTGTTCCAAGTTCCTCAATGCCAGTACAACCTGCGATGCGTAAGTAATATTAAAAAAAAACATAGATGTTGTTATAAGGGTCAAGAAATTACTACAGATTACACTATTGTATATGGCCAAAAGCTCTTGTGGACACCTGAACATCATACCTATATGTGGTTCTTGCCCAAACTGTTGCTACAAATTTTTAAGCACACGGTGGTATATTATGCCTTTGTATGTGGTAACATTACATTTTCCATTCAGTGGAACTTATGAGTCCAAACCTGTTCCAGCATTACAATGCTCCTGTGTACAAACAGAGGTCAGTGAAGACGTGGCTTTTTAACATGGTCTTATTCGGGGGAAACTAGTCAAAAGTGGTGTGTATTTCTGATTTGCAGAATCATGGAACCTGGAAAACTTGTTTGCAGACCATGAAAAATGAACCAGATTATTATTAATTACAAATGAACAATTTGTTGTAGCCCTTTGTTGTTTGTTTATTTATTTATTTGTTTGTTTTTGCATTTCTCATAAAAAATTGTCTCCAACATTGTTTACAGAAAAACACATTATAAAGAAATGCCATTTAAAATGCAGGTACTGAGTGTGTGTCGAACTGAACTTTCTGGTCCTTCTGGAACGTAACAAACCCAAAAGAAATCATGTACATTTGTTATACTATTTGTAGTCGACTGTTGTCAGCTAATTGACGTGATTTGAAAAAGACTTTGAAGCAGAGAATCCATGTGGCTCAGATGGAAAAAATTAGGGAGTCAGATAACGGCTGCATTCCACCAGCTGCTTCAGCCTTACAGACCTATGACTCCAAAAATATTCCATTCCATTACAATACCATTCAATCACATGAATGCATTTTTCAAAATGTTTCCCATGAAGGTTGTGATTTGCTGGTTGAGTATGGGCAGTGCAGCACAGCTCCACCTCCTCAGTCACTAATAAAACTCATCACAACCCTGAATTTCTTACCTCATCTCATTTCGAAACCTATATTTGTAGTTTTCATTTCACATTTCATTTCTTAGTCACAGTCTTTCGGTTCTAATTAGTGGGTATGCAATACTTTTAGTTTCCTTCTTTTATACGCGTTTGATCATAGAGCAAGAAAAATCATCCATAGATTACTAACAATTTAACCATCTACTGGTACAAACTCAAACGGTTCAGTACTTACCGCAGGGCAAACCACAAGTGCTGGTTCAGATCAGGACATTTCGTCCTCTCCTGGCAACGTTACCACAGTCATGAGTGTTTATACAGACAGTGAGCATGGGAATAATGACGCAGCAACACATTCAATTCTGAAGTCATACCCCATTAGTATGTTTAGCCTCATGATTTCAAACAAAGTTGGTATACAGTAGCAATCAACCTTGGTTAGAGTACTCTGCAAAGCTGGATACATGATTCTGCTTCCCATGCAGAAAGTTTGAGAGCATAAAATTATAAAACCTGAGGTGAAGTTAATTTTGGATATTTGACAGATGTTCATGTCACTTAGGGACCGTCAATAAATTACCAGTACAAAACACAGGAGTTTTTTCCACCACGTTTTCATGCCAAGTGAGCCACATGGCATGGAGACATTGTAGAAAGTGCTGAAAATGTTTGTCTTTTATTTTGTATTGTGATTTTGTATTATGGGGTTTGGTCACATGGGTGATGCAGGTGGTTATATATACATACATATATATATATGATTGTATTTCCTGTTTAATTACTGAGTAGAGAGGGGGGTGAGTAGCAGGAATGCTTACTTTATATTGACCGTTTATCTTATTCTATTTGTTTTAATTGTGCATTTATTTCGTACATTCTGTTAATCAATCATCAATGAGGATGCAAAGGAATGGGAACGGTCATGGAGGTACTCCTTCTACTTAGCCTCTCAGTGACTATAGGCTGCTGCTACGCTTTTAGTCAATAGAAAACCGCGCATTTGTTTTATGGACAAAATTTGGAAATGGCTTTCCTGGCAGGTGGCATGTTCATTGGATAATACAGTACATGACATGCATAAAAAGGCAGAAGAGGTTTGTCTGCAGTTTAAATGGATTACATTGGCTGTCGTTGTGGAATACACGGTTATAGCCGCTGTGAATGTCACAAATTTGACAGGAAAGGTCATAAAGAAAAGATGAACTTCTTGAAGACAAAAGGAATTTGCTTTGTGTGTTTGTATACAGGACACATCAGCAGGCATTGTAAAAGGAGAAGTACCGGTCTAAGTCTCAAGTCTCAGACACCCAACTCTTTTGCACATTTATCCTCATGAGAAGGAAGCCTCTTTGGTCAAGATGAAATTTGAATCCAAGGAAGCAGTAGGCAGTGCTATGGTTTCTCTTCAATCTAGTGGTGTCACTGGGGCTGGTAAAGACATCTGTGCATAGTCTATTGTTCCTGTTTTGGTCAAATCTAAAAAGGGGAATCATGCTGAATCATGCTTTCCTTGATTCTGGGAGCATTCTGTACAGAACTTTTGATGAATAAGCTCAGTCTCACTGGAAATAAAGTGAATATTTTGCTCATGACTCAGGAGTCAGGATAAATCTGTTGGTAGCTATGTTCTGAAAGACTTGTAGGTTTCCGGGTTGAATCAAGAATATTACTTTGCCTTTCCAGAAGTGTATACGAAAAAGACCATGCCTGTGGCCACAGCAAACATTGCCTCTCAAAAGGATGGCCTTATTTGAGTCACATATGCTTGCCAACGATTAATGCGGATATTAAGCTTTTGATTGGAGCTAATGTTCCTGAAAAAGAGCATGCACACACACACACGCACACACTCACTCACTCACTCACTCATCGTCTACCGCTTATCCGAACTACCTATCTCAGGCGTCATCGGGCATCAAGGCAGGATATACCCTGGATGGAGTGCCAACCCATCACAGGGCACACACACACACTCATTCACTACACGCACACACACACGCACATATTCAATTTAAAGGGATAGTTCACCCAAAAATAAAAAAAATTCTTTTATAATTTTCTCACCCTCATGATGTTACAAACCTGTATAAATTTCTTTGTTCTGATGAAGACGGAGGAAGATATTTTAAGGAATGTTTATAACTAAACCATTCATGAGCCCCATTCACTTCCATAGTATTCTTTTTTTCACTATGGAAGTGAATGGTTCTCGTGAATGCTTTGGTTATAAACATTCCTCAAAATATCTACATGTGTGTTCATCAAAACAAAGAAATTTATACAGGTTTGTAACATCATGAGGGTGAGAAAAAGATAACAGAATTTTCATTTTTAGGTGAACTATCCCTTTATTAATAAATTACACTCACTCCAATCATCTCTCTCTCTCCCTCCAATAGTTAATTCACTTCAAGGTTTGTGTGATTCAATAATTTACATTTTTTGGTTGACGTGATTGATTGTTGTTGTTATTCTGTTGTTAAAAAGGAAGGATCTAATGTAAGGATGTGTTCATGTCCCATTAAAAGGGAATGTCTGTTCAAAAAATGCCATTTGGTTGCAAAGAAACCATTGTACTTTTTATATATATACACTTTTCCATGGTCCTCTGCCATGTTTGAGGCATATTGAAACTTTTCATGCTTTTATGTTGGCCTTATTTCAGTTACATTTACATCTTATTCTTTGTAGTTTTGATTTTTATTCATTTTTAGATTTTTATTGTATTTACAACTCACCTGTATGTGGACACCTTTTAAAAATAAATGCATATAATCATTTTTGTTGCAAATAAAACTCTCATAGTTCATAAATACTGTAGATTTAACTTTGTTTAATATATACATTTAGTTAAATCATCAAACATCTGTATGACTTGCCAGTGACTTGCTTGACTCAAGCTATGACTTGACTTGACTTGCTTGACATAAAGCAGTGACTTGACTTGACTCTCACAAAAAATGACTCGGACTTGCTTGAGACTTGAAGGTTAAGACTTGAGACTTACTTGTGACTTGCACATGTGTGACTTACTCCCACCTCTGGTGAATAGGATTGCTGTAATAAAGTTGGAGGAGTTGTGGAAGCAGCAGTTTAAGGTTGATTTTTCTGAGACTGTACATGAAGAACACACAGCAATGTCAAAAGATGATCATCAATTTAAAGACTTTGTCGCATTCATTCATTCATTCATTTTCTACCGCTTATCCGAACCTCTCGGGTCACGGGGAGCCTGTGCCTATCTCAGGCATCTTTGGGCATCAAGGCAGGATACACCCTGGACGGGGTGCCAACCCATCGCAGGGCACACACACACACACTCTCATTCACTCACACACTACGGACAATTTTCCAGAGATGCCAATGAACCTACCATGCATGTCTTTGGACCGGGGGAGGAAACCCCCGAGGCACGGGGAGAACATGCAAACTCCACACACACAAGGCGGAGGCGGGAATCGAACCCCCAACCCTGGAGATGTGAGGCGAACTTGCTAACCACTAAGCCAATGTGCACACACCCCCCCCCCCCTTCATTTCATGTGGATTATACAGACTTATACAGAGGATGTGATCAGAATGGCTATGCAGAAAGGGTACCCATAGCCAAACTACACTAGAGAGATGTGATTGATGTCTGTGGTATATACCCCATCATGGTGTATATTATCCCAAAAAACATGTATATTTACCCTTTCAGGGTACCTCGTTGAATAATATGCTCCTGCCAGGTTCTAATTTAACCAGCTCACTAGTGAGTGTCCTCTGATTTAAATTCTTCTCTGTTCCCACGATGGCCAACATTAAATCCATGTTCCATCGAGTCAGAGTTCATCCAGGAGACTGTGCTGTCCTGAGATTCTTGTGATGGCCAGAAGGTGACATAAACAACAATCTAGAGGAATACAGAATGGTGGTCCATTTGGTTGTTGCAACATCCTCACCATCATCCTCAAGTTGATCAAGTTTTGCATTGTGGAAATGTGCAGCAGATCAAAGGGATCTATTTGATTTCAAGACACTGGATGATGTTTTTAATAACTTCTACATGGATGACTGCCTTGTTTCTGTGCCTTCTGAAGTAGATGCTGTGCAGCTGTACAAGGTATCTCACTAGTATGTGTGCTGAAGGAGGATTTAACTGGACAAAATAGATAGATAGAGTAACATAGAGCTGTACTGACTGCGATACCTGAGATGGACAGAGAGACAAATGTAAAGCATATGATACTATGATACTTGGATCGTGATACTATGCCACTGGAAAGAGTGCAATGGTGCGCTGAATCAGATGCCTTTCAGTTCAAGGTCATACTTGAGAATGGACTTCTTTCTAGGAAAGGAAATTCTCTCATTAGTTAGTTATATTTATGATCACCTGTGACTTTTGTCTGCTAAAAGGATGTAAGATTTGTGCAGAGAAAGAATATAATGGGAATGGGAATATTATTCCTCTTGTATATGTTCAATTTGGATGAACAGGCAGGCTGGATGATCTTTATCGCTTGGAGAGTTTTGAGGTCAGAAGATGTACAGTATGAAGCCTGATGGGTATGGAGAAGTAACTTCTACTCAAATGCATCATTTCTCAGATGCAAGCAAACAGGGATATGGTGTGGTATCATATCTGCAGCTTCATGATGAGCAACTGATGGAATAATCTACTCTTATTGTAAGCAAGACAAGAGTTATACCATTAAAACCCATAACAATTCCTCGTCTACATTGGCTAGCCGCATCAACAAGGTCTGGATGAAGGAGATGCCCTTTCAGGTTTCAATGTTTTAGGCAGATAGCACTTCAGTGCTTAGATATATTTGAAATAAAACCTTGAGATTTAAGTGCTATGTGGCTAGCAGGGTGTCTGAAATTCTGAACGTTTCGGATTTAACACAGAGGACATATGTGAACACTTCAAGCAATCCAGTGGATCTGGCATCTAGAGGAGTGAAAGTGGATGTATTGTGAGATATGGATTTCCTTTCCCACATTCCTTATCCGAACACCAGAAAAGTGGTCAAAGGACCCAATTGATGGAGGCTCAATATTGTCTCAAGATACTGAGATTAAAATGGCTCTGGTGAATATGGTGGAAGCTAAAGAAGAATTTGACTCACATCTCAATTACTTTTCCACATGGACTCGGTTAAAGAAAGCTATAGCAAGGATCCTCTGTTTGAAAAAAATTTTAATGGATGTTGGAAAGAAAATGACTGCAGCTGTCTCTTGTTTGTTCTGGTGTAGATCCATATCAACAGGGGAAGATCGTGAACAAGGAAATGCAGAAGTTTAATTTGTGTGTGTGTGCGCGCATGATCAGTGTATATTTACATCCCCATCCTGACATTTTTCAAACTTTCTCTCTCCAGTTAATGCCTCACTTCCTGGCTGTCAACCCAAAATGCCTTGGCTAAAAGCTGAGGTGCTAAAGGTGATGGGACGATTCATATCACAACTGCCTGAAGCAGATGTAAGGAGCATACCACCAGAAGAGGTCAGTTTTTTTGTTGTTCTTCGTTATTCTCTCTCTTGGGAGCATATTCTGTATCAGACAGATTTAGCAGGTTGGATTGAGCACTTTAAAATCCAGAAGAAAAAAAAAAAATATATCTATATATATATATATCTATCTATATCTATCTATATATCTAAATATGATGCAGGAAAAAAATAGGTTTTAATATATAGCATTCTTCATTAATGTAAAAGTGTCTTTTATTCAACAACTACAAAATCAGTGAAAATCAATAATACTGTAATATATTGAGGAATGTCCAAATGTAGTGTAGCAGAGCGGGGGGGGGGGGGGGGGGGTGGGGGGGTGGAACGATTAAAGGTTACATAAAAATTTATACACCACCACAAAAGGCCCGTAGGGGCACCACATTCGACTACACCACCCCTTATAAGGGGAACAGTCCCACAAGGACACAGGTTCGTTACCCAATGGTGATGAGCAAGAGAATAACACAGTAAGCCTTTATTGTTTACAGTTTGTGCAGGATTAAGATTTTCAAAAAGAATAGAATATAAAATCTTCAGTCACTTATAACAAAATCAAACACACTTTAAATGACTAGGCCTTTCAAGAGAGAAAGAGGAGATAATACCTGACCCAGCTACAGTACAGCACAGTGTCAAGCCATGCCACTCACACGTGTGGAAGGTACACAAACAGCACCCAATGTAAAAGTCACCCTCAGTAGGTACAGTAATTAATTACTTCCTCCCTCTCAAAAACGACCCGCCCAACACGGGTATAATCAAAAATAAACTTACACACAACAAAAAAATTAAATGCAAAAACAAAAATCAACATTACAAGACCAAAACAAAAACAGAAATACCTCTCAATTGAAATTAAATATACTCAATATAAAACAAACAAAATATACAGAGAGGAGTACTAAGACAAGTAACATCATTCATTCATTCATCTTCTACCGCTTATCCGAACTACCTCGGGTCACGGGGAGCCTGTGCCTATCTCAGGCGTCATTGGGCATCAAGGCAGGATACACCCTGGACGGAGTGCCAACCCATCGCAGGGCACACACACACACACATTCACTCACACAATCACACACTAGGGACAATTTTCCAGAGATGCCAATCAACCTACCATGCATGTCTTTGGACTGGGGGAGGAAACCGGAGTACCCGGAGGAAACCCCCGAGGCACAGGGAGAACATGCAAACTCCACACACACAAGGCGGAGGCGGGAATCGAACCCCGACCCTGGAGGTGTGAGGCGAACGTGCTAACCACTAAGCCACCGTGCCCCCTGACAAGTAACATCAAAATTAAAAAAAAAAAAAAACTAAGACATCGACTAAGTGACTCGCCGTTGAACGCCTCAGCAGAGGGAAGAGTAAACATAAAACAAACACAGAGCTGCCGACTAAAAGCCCCGTTGTGCCGAGTTGGAGTCAGAGCGACCCGCAGCGGTTTTCTCAGAGGCAAAACAGCAGCGCAGTCATACCCATGGACTTAACCCTCTCATCCCTCAGGAAGTGGTCGGACGACCAGATCAACCTGCTGAGCATGTAACAGTATGTTATTACAAATAAATAAATAAATAAATAAATAAAATAAATAAACAAACCGCCGCAGACAGGGACCAAAATAATACGTACCAGTGATTAGCAGTTATAACTCACACTAAACGCGATCATCTTCACTAGATTGACTTTTCTGGTTCACAAACTGGATGCCCACGCCAACAACAGCGGGACAATATTGTCCTATAGTGTTAAACAGAGCACCTGAGTAAGCACGCATATAAAGTGTGCCGGACAGGTTACCATGCGGTTACACACGCACATACCTGGGGAAACCATGAATGGGGTCCGACGAGAGGGCGGTACCAGCAATGACGCATAGGCAGATAACCCGAAACCTGCCTTTATATAATTTATTCACTTATCACGTGACCGGACAAGCAATTTATCTCGCTCACTCTGCTACAGTAGCATTGTGTTATTTGGTTCAATTTGAATTTGTTACTATCTGGAACATGTAAAGCGTTAAAACAATGCGTGTGAATGGATGATGTGTGAATGGAATATTCTTATATTTCAGTGTTCCATACATGGATTAAAATATCGCAAGTTTTAAGAAATGTGCTCTTGAATACGTGCCTCTGTTTTTCTGTCCTTTCTCTTAGCTGTGTAAGTTCTTCCAGTCTCCTGAGTTCCCATTTTCGTTCAGTGTCGGCGGGATGCAGACTGTGACTGCCCAGACTCTAATGCAACGACTCAAGCAGGAGTGTTTCAATGCTAAACAGAACTTCCCTAACCAAATGGACAGGTGTGTCACATCTGGAGGTTTCATACTATAAAGGCCAGAGATGGGGGACTTGACTCGAGTCAGACTTAAGTCGCAAATTAGAGACATGAGACTTGCTTGACAAATATTAAAAAAAGACTCGACTTGACTTTGACTTGACATTCATGACTTGAGACTTGATTCGGTCTTGAGTTAAACGACTCAGAGATTTGGGACTCGACTTGACTCGAGTCAGACTTAAGTCGCAAATTTGAGACTTGAGACTTGCTTGACAAATATTAAAAAAGAATCGACTTGACTTTAAGTTGACATTCATGACTTGAGACTTACTTGTGACTTGCACATATGTGACTTACTCCCACCTCTGATAAAGGCTTTTATAAGATTTTATAATGGGTCTGTATAAGTTAAACTGCTAATAGAAAATTATTGCGATTATACTGTGATCAGACATAAGACGTCACATCATATCTGTGCTCCCTTGTCCAGGCTCGGATATCTCGTCTGTTTCTACGATGAGCCCCAGTCACTGAATTCTACACTAATTAAGAAGCTGCTCCACCAGCTTGGTGGTTGTGAATACAGCGGCACAGATGAGGTCAGTAAAATGTCTGGGGGGAAAAAGCTTTTTTTATTTATTCCTGCTTCTTTATAAATACAACTTTTACAAATAGATACATTCTTAATAATACAGTATCTACTCAGAAACATTTTCTACAGGTACAAACAGTATGCTTATTTACAGTATATGCTTCATATTACTCACACACCATAATCTTATTCCCTATTCTTCCTATCTTGTTCCATCCCTGCTGTTGCTCACTCTCACTTGTCTCTCAGATGAGGAAGCAGTTGGTAAGGAAGCTGATGTCAGATGGCGAACCTCCCACGTCTGAGATGCTCCATTCTTTGGGATCCGTGATGTCGGTTCTGTCTCCTTCCGTACTGTCCAGTTTCAGCAGAGATGCTCTGAATAGCAGTATGTCCAGCCTGATACAAACAGAATGGAAGCCAGCTCAGGCCAAAATACTGGTCCAGAAATTATTAGAGAAGGTTAAGGTCAGACAACACATTAGATAATTACTGTATACTGCTCTTAGCTTGATTGGTCCATGTTTTGTTTTGAGTTTTTGCTGCCAGATTAACAAAATTCTCCATCCACTCTCTCTCTCATTCCTCTCTCTCTCTCACCGGTAGGATATCAATGGTGAGAAATTGTTGTCCCTGGGCTCAATGGTGAGAGGTGTAGACAGTGACCTACTCAAGAATGTCAAGGCACAAGGTCTACTAGGAAGCGAGGGACTGAAAAATATAAGTGAGAAGTTGTCTTCTTTACAGAAAAAGGCTCTGCTTGTGGGGGTAAGAAAACAAAAAAAATGAATAATATATATATATGGAAATATATCAACATAAAGCATGAAGAATTAACTCTTTTCTTTTAGATGCGTGCCGACGTGAATGCAAGTCATTTGATGAAGGAAATTCCAGATGCTTTTATCTCCTCTCTCTCTCTCTCTATACTTGACAAAGCAAACCTTAATTCTCTGGATCAGCTGGATGGCCGGAGCTGGTCCAGCACACAGGTTAACTTCCTATTGACAGATATTCATATCATCATAACCACCTTTTCATATGGAACAGTAGACTATGCAAAATTGAAAAATAAATCACGACCGTTACTGTTTACTCATCCATCCTTGTGAGCTTTATGATACTTAACTGCACATACCAGCACTTTAATCTTAATATTCATATCATACAAGTCGTACTATATTTGCGTTCCCAGGTTGGGATGTGGGATTGTGTACTATTGTGTTAAAACAATCAAGTTACATATGAATATTTCTTTCCCCATAGTCTGTTTACCTTTTAAAGAAGATTGTAGGCAATGGACTCAAACCTGAACAAATAAGGTGAGCCAGTTGATCATTCAAAAACGAATAGAAAAAATCTAACTCTGTCTGCGAGCAAAAAGTATGCTTAAAATGCTAGAAAATCCAATACCACTTTTTTTTTAACAGAAAGCTGGGCCAGGCTGTTCAGGGCCTGACCTGTGACATGATCAATGGTATTACTCAGACTGATACCTTGGAAGCAACTCAAACACTTGCTAAGTCTTTTAATTTGCTCTCAAGGACACAGGTAAGGCATCCATTTATATCTTTTGTTACGTTCATTACATTTTGCCCCCAGCCACACACCCCACATTGGTCTGATTCTCCCCATTACTTCCCCCAGGTGCGCTGTATGGCTAGCAAACTGTTCCAGAGTCTGGAAAACCAAAGGCCTGGATATTTCGCAAACATCAGCAAATCAGAGCTTCAGGCCATTCCACCTCTGCTGCTTATCCACCTACCGTATTATTCCTACATATATACTATAATAATACTACTTCTATGCTTACATAATACTACAAATAGTAATACAAATGCTCATAAACACATTTTAACCCCTAATACGTTAAACACTGTACAGGGTACAGGTGATTCAGGGTCTCCCAGCCTCCTTGTGTCCTTATTTCCTGGAGAAGATAAGTCAAGCCAACCTTTCATCCCTACCCAACAGTGCACCACCACGCCAGGAACTGAAGAAAAAAGCCCTTAACTGTCTGGTAACACACCTTCCAGGACCTTCCATTGGCATGAATGTTAATCATTAATTAAATAAAAAGCTAATTAAGCTAATTAATGTTATGTCAATCTATATCTAACCCAAACCAGAATCTATGAAAAAAGCAACCTTTTTGCTCTTGTATTTATTTATTTATTTATTTATTTATTTATTTATTGTAAATAAAACGTACTGTTTCGATTTTTACAAATTGCAGTTGTCCTAATGGGGTCCTAACTGGTCACATGATCAGATCTGTCAGATGTCTGGCCAGATAATTAGGACATTTGGTGTACAAAAAGATATGAAAACATACACACAAAGAGTAAATTGTATATAATGTGTATTTTAATATCTTCGTGGGAGCTGAACGTCTCCAATATCTGGCAGTTGTAAGCTTGTGGGGGTTTTTTAAAAAAAACTGTGATCAAAAATATTAAGAACATCTCTAAAAAGCAACATTTCATTTCAGCATTAAAATTTGCTTGAATTTCAAAACAAGCACTGACCTTATCTGCACTACTCGTATCTCCTCAGGGGAAGAACGCTTCTACAGTGTCCGCAGCAGATATCTCATCTTTGGGTCCACTTGTGTGTGAACTGGACCCAACCTGGATCTCCTCTCTGAAACCTGATGTTCTGAACATCACTGTGCAGGCCCTGGCTTCATGCAGATATATTCCCCGTACTTCCAGAGGGCCTCTGTACTCTCTGCTCACTAATCTCTATGGGTAAAATTTGTGACCCCATAATAACCATCATCGATTCATCAAGCAACATCAGCTCATTCTGAGCTTTCCATCAATGACAGAGACTAACTCAGAAAAATTAATAGTATTAAACAGGCTTACCAGGTTTCCGCAAATTATCAAAATAACAGCAAAATACTTTAAGATTCAAGAGAGTTATTGTTATGTGCACAGTGAAAACACAATGGTTTAGACCGTACAATGAAATTCGTACTTTGCACGTCTCCCTTACGAAATGAATAAAAATAAATAATAGAAATGTAAGAAAAACAAACAAAAAAACAAATACAGTATATACAGATTAAGACTTAAGTAAGGTGCTCAGTGTGTTGTGTGGCAGAAGTCCGTGGGTATATTGTTGTGTGAGGTAGTGGTGTTAAGTGTTGTTCAGGAGTCTAGTGGCTTGTGAATAGAAGCTGTTTGTGAGTCATTTTGTCCTTGATCTCACACTCCTGCAGCGTCTCACAGAGGGCAGAAATTTTGTGGGTGTGTGTTGTCTCTGATGATGTTATGGGCCCTCCTGATGACCCTAGTGTTGTAACTACACATCAAAAATCATAATCTTCCTTTTCCTCTACAAACCTTTTTTTATCCTTTTATCCTTTTTAATTTTTTATACATCAAAGACACACTGCATGCATTTCATTAGAGATCATTCCTATTATTTGTGATGTGACATACAGCTAAGTATGATGACCCATACTCAGAATTTGTTCTCTGTGTTTAACCTATCCAAAGTGCACACACACAGCAGTGAACACACACCCGGAGCCCGGGGAGCAGTTGGGGGGTTCGGTGCCTTGCTCGAGGGCACCTCAGTCGTGGCCGGCCCGAGACTCGAACCCGCAACCTTAGGGTCAGGAGTCAAGCTCTCTAACCATTAGTCCACGACTTCCTCAATTTGCTCTAAAACAAGGGCTAATCTGGAAAATCTGGCAACCCCATTAGCTGTTCTGTCTGCTGATCTTTGTACAACTGTTTGAAAATTGGACTTAAACAGAATGGATGTAGTTGTGAATTAAGAAATTATAAACTTAGTGTTGAATTAAAAATGTGGGGATCTGCCTCATTTGTGCATCAATGCACACAGAACGTTTGTGTAAAGCTTTGCTGTAGTGTTTGTGGGTCTTAATTAGGAACGTGATATTACTTCCTGCTTTTTCTGAAATCTGTCATTTCAATTAGGGCCCCGTCTAATTGGTCAGAAGATGTCACAAATTCCCTTGGGCCCCTCCTCTTACTGAATGACAACGCACTCGACGCATTGTCTTTTAAGGTGAGTACTAGGCTCATTTCTCCATCTCATCAAAATGTCTTTGTAGGTCAAGATTCCTCAGCTAGAGCCCTTCATGAGTTAAGTGTTGGGTTCATGGGTTTTTTTCTTCTCATTTAATCATCCATTTGTTTATATATTGTATTCTCAGTGATGAAAGTGATCGTTTAATCTCTACACGTTCTTCTCTATAGAGCTGGCTAAAGAAATCTTTATCAGATCTACAACGCAACATGGAGTCTCAGGTTACACTTCTGGTTCCAGAGGAGTTCCGAGCCTGGGCAGATTTGTCAGCCCTCCAGCGCAAACTCTTTCAGCTGAAAACTACAGTCACCCAGCAGCGGCGCAGGAGAGCGAGTGCGTTCATACAATACACTGTACAAAACGATACACTTTTCACTGTAATCATGTTTGATAAACAACGATTATAATGTTGTGCGTTACTGTGGCACGTTTAGATTACCTCTACCTCAAAACTTCACACACATTGCACGACTTTGCACTTCACAACAATACGACATTCATATTTTATTTCATTCGTATAAACATACAGTATCAGGCACTGTATTCACATGCGATATTGTCCCATAATTTGTCTGTACTTTACCTTGTACAGCTGCCCACTTTATTGTACAGCAAACATTTTATTTCTATTCTATTCTATTTCTATCCAATTTTATTCAGATTTTTAAAAATTTCGATTTTTATACTCTTCATATTAAAAATCATCATGAGCACTTAATTCAGTTTAATTTTCACCAAAAGACATAATCATGAATGTCACTGCCTTCTTATTTTCCTTTATGTTTACTTTAGCACTAACACCTACTCTGGGAATGATTGAGGATTTAAGTGAGGGAAATGTGCTTTGGAGCCCTGCTCAGCTGTCCAGTATGACGGCCCAAACGTTCAGAGATGCCATGTCTATCTTGGGAGAGATACGGAACTATACTACAGAACAACTGGCAGCGCTGAGGGATAAAGCTTTAGAGGTACACACTAGTGCTGCACGATTAATTATATCGCAATCGCGATATCAAGCCTGTGCGATTATATGACGCAAAATGCTGCGATTTTATGAAATAAATAAATAATAAATAAATGCATGTGTGGACATGACAACCCATTCTCTCTGAAAGCTGTTTGCCTATATCATACATTACACCGCTATCCGCTAATAAAAAAAAGACCAGTGAGTTTCAGTTTAGGCAGTGGCACATGTGGCGCGTATGGTCATGTCGTGACTTTTTCCGGTGTGCAGCGCGGAACAGGTGAAGATGGATGCCGAGCAATTGTATTGTTTCCGCTAAAGAAAATAGTGTGCTCCGTCTCTACGGTTAGAATCCTGTGTGTCCATGGCAACGCTCTGTTTTTCATGGAAACGGTGTGTTATAGTTCGCAGCGGTCTGTTATCAAGAAATAAAATAGTGTGTGTGTAGAAAGAATTCGTCCACACGCCGCTCAAAATAAATAAATAAATAAATAAATAAATAAAAACTCCTGAGCGCAAGTCCACCGTCTAGGCAGGCTTAATAAAGCAGTATAAATAAAGTAAAAAATGTGATGTGCAGTCAAGTTCGAGTGTATGCACTGTTTAAACGTGTGTTCTCAACTTCTCACTGATACTTTTGTGATTCGCGGAGTTTTGACAAGTTTTATAGCCTTGATATTGTTTCTTATTCAAAAGTAGTGACAGAAAAAACTCAGCACCCCCAACCTGAAACCTCTTCCCACGCCTCTGTCACAATCACATCATAATCAAAACTAATTAGGCTTAAAAGCAAATGTATATGTAAGGGAGTCAAGTTTAACAATTACATGTAATATTGCTCCAAATATCATCAATAATGGTGTGTGCAATACCATGTATAACTTGCATTAAGTTGGTAATTGGTATATATATATATGATCTTAAGCTTTTCATTAAGTTATTTATTTCCACTATAACACTTGTGTTCTTGATATTATTGCATTTAATGAGGCCTCGTTGTATTTATTCTTACAATAGATTCCAGATGTGGTCAAGCTACAATTTTTTGACTAAAACTAGACTAAAATTAAAAGACTTTTACTCGACTAAAACTTGACTAAGATACCTTGAGTTTTCTTTTGACTAAAACTAGACTAAAATGACGGGACTTTTAGTCGACTAAAACTTGACTAACAAAAAAAGATATGTGAATGACTAAATATGACTAAAACTAACAAGGACATTTGGCACAAGACTAAGACTAAATTAAAAATAGGTGACGAAATTAACACTACTGAACTGGTGGCCAGAGCTTTTTAGAAAGAGGATTTGGAAGTACCAGTTTGTTGCTTTGTTTTTGTTTTTGTAAATGACCAACAACAGTTTTAGTGGTTTGAACCACACATTTATATCCAAATTCCTTTTTGAATGTTTATACAAAAATGTTATGTCCAGGTAAAATATCCCTGTTTGGACAGAATGTTCAAAATATCTTATTTTCATGAACATAGAAATTACTTTGTTCTATTTATTATATTTAGCTGTACTATTGTATGAGACAATAAAAAGTTTGTTTGCAGTAATGCAAAGATGTTATGTTGTAAAAATATTTTAATTTGAAAACATTTTGCATTTGTTTGTTGTTGTTGCTAGTTTGAGTTGAGAAATACAAATT
>NC_083464.1:24600000-24682500 GCF_030014155.1 Tachysurus vachellii | reverse complement strand
GAAATGGACATCCCTGTCCCTTAGAAAGTCCCTGACTTTAATCTTGTCAGCTGACACGTGTGGCTCATCCTCCATTTATACAGCACAAGACCTTTTGCTATAAGCTAACGATGCATTTGATCAGTCTTTATATAGAAGTTTGTGTTTGCTTGCTTTAGTTTTCGTGTTTTTTACTTAATGCAAATAATAGAAATATATTTCACAAAATTTTCTTGATTGTTAATTTTCTTAGTCTCAGACCTACTGATCGGTCACGAGGACGTGTTTTTAACAGAGACTCCGAAGCGCGTCTATAAGTGGCTCAGTAGCACGTGTCCTCAATCGAGTCAATGTTTACTTTACTTCTTATATTTACATTTACATTTACGGCAATTAGCAGACACCCTTATCCAGAGTGACTTACAACTGAGGGTTAAGGGCCTTGCTCAGGGGCCCAGCAGTGGCAGCTTGGTGGACCTGGGGTCCTCTTCTTATGTGTAAATGTACACAGACTCAGAAGCATCAGTAAGATACAATCATTTTTTTCCTGACATTTCATGCTTTTTATAAATACCAACATTTTGTTTGTCAATGATCCAAAGAACATTTTATATGAATAAATCTGTTTGTATCCAACGTTCCTGAATAATCATTTACAGCAGTTTAGTCAATGGTGTTAACACAATGACAAAAACATCACAGAGAAATATTTGGTGTAGGCAAACACACACACACACAAACTCTCACACACTCTCACACTCACACTCTCTCACACTCTCTCACACTCTCTCACACTCACTCACACTCACTCACACTCACTCACACTCACTCACACTCACTCACACTCACTCACACTCACTCACACTCTCTCACACTCTCTCACACTCTCTCACACTCTCTCACACTCTCTCACACACACACTCTCTCACACACACACTCTCTCACACACACACTCTCTCACACACACACTCTCTCACACACACACTCTCTCACACACACACTCTCTCACACACACACTCTCTCACACACACACTCTCTCACACACACACTCTCTCACACACACACACTCTCTCACACACACACACTCTCACACACACACACTCTCTCACACACACACTCTCTCACACACACACACTCTCACACACACACACTCTCACACACACACACTCTCACACACACACACTCTCTCACACACACACACTCTCTCACACACACACACTCTCTCACACACACACACACTCTCTCACACACACACACTCTCTCACACACACACTCTCTCACACACACACACTCTCTCACACACACACACTCTCTCACACACACACACTCTCTCACACACACACACTCTCTCACACACACACACTCTCTCACACACACACACTCTCTCACACACACACACTCTCTCACACACACACACTCTCTCACACACACACACACTCTCTCACACACACACACACTCTCTCACACACACACACTCTCTCACACACACACTCTCTCACACACACACACACTCTCTCACACACACACTCTCTCACACACACACTCTCTCACACACACACTCTCTCACACACACACTCTCTCACACACACACTCTCACACACACACTCTCTCACACACACACTCTCTCACACACACACTCTCACACACACACTCTCTCACACACACACTCTCACACACACACTCTCTCACACACACTCTCACACACACACTCTCACACTCACTCTCTCTCACACTCACTCACTCTCTCTCACACTCACTCACTCTCACACACACTCACTCTCTCTCACACACACTCACTCACTCTCTCTCACACACACTCACTCTCTCTCACACACTCACTCTCTCTCACACACTCACTCTCTCTCACACTCACTCTCTCTCACACACACTCACTCTCTCACACACACTCACTCTCTCTCACACACACTCACTCTCTCTCACACACACACTCACTCTCTCTCACACACACTCACTCTCTCTCACACACACTCACTCTCTCTCACACACACTCACTCTCTCTCACACACACTCACTCTCTCTCACACACACTCACTCTCTCTCACACACACTCACTCTCTCTCACACTCACTCTCTCTCACACACACTCACTCTCTCTCACACACACTCACTCTCTCTCACACACACTCACTCTCTCTCACACACACTCACTCTCTCACACACACTCACTCTCTCTCACACACACTCACTCTCTCTCACACACACTCACTCTCTCTCACACACTCACTCTCTCTCACACACTCACTCTCTCTCACACACACTCACTCTCTCTCACACACACTCACACTCTCTCACACACACTCACACTCTCTCACACTCACACTCTCTCACACTCACACTCTCTCACACTCACACTCTCTCACACTCACACTCTCTCACACTCACACTCTCTCACACTCACACTCTCTCACACTCACACTCTCTCACACTCACACTCTCTCACACTCACACACACACACTCTCTCTTTCACACACACACACACACACACACACTCTCTTCTTGGTTCACACAGCATTGGATCCCAGAGTAATTATTCTATGGCTTCAATATAAAATTATTTAATGCGTGTTAGTAAAGCCTATTACAACTGTCGAGAAAAATGCAACGATTTTAAATGCTCTTGTGACTTAAACTCACGTCATACATTTTCATTGTAATAACATTAAAATACACAATGCATATTTATAGGGAACAAGGCATCTGGAATTATGAACAGCTACGGCTCAGGTGAGTGCACAGGGCTAAACTTAAAAAGAACTGAATGTCAAGTTTAGTTCAATGATAAACCTGACAGAAACTGAGCCTGAAGCTGAAACTGTACAATTTGAGGTAAGCCTCTGATTTGCCGTGTAGCCCGAAACCCTCAAATCTAACATTCAGAAAGATCGACTCCAAATACTCAGACAAATCAAGTGCTGAATAAAGAATTCTCTCAGAGTGCTGTTGGAAACCTTGCATAGGTATTCAGCCTTGTTGAACTTTTCTACATTTTATAGTGTTACAACCTGAAATGGACTTACTAAAGAAATACATGTAACGGATTTACACATAAAAGCCCATAATAGTGAAGTGATTGTATTTCATCTACACCACTTGACATCACATAATTAGATGAATGAAGTCTAGCTGTTCCTGTGTGCCTGTAAAGTGTCACATGACCTTAATATATTTCCAGGGTTCCTGGAAGACGCAGTATATCTGTAAGAGTTTGTCAGAGCGCTCACCTCTCATAAATAAACTGCATCATAAAAACCTACGAGCTACTAACCAAAAAGCCAGGACAAATTATGTAGATCAACCAAGGTATGGCAAAACACACACACTCACTCTCTCACACACACACACACTCGCTCACTCTCACACACACTCGCTCACTCACACACACACTCGCTCACTCACACACACACTGTCTCTAACACACACACACTCGCTAACACACACACACTCTAACACACACACTCTCACACACACACACTCTCACACACACACACTCTCACACACACACACACTCACACACACACACTCTCACACACACACACTCTCACACACACACACTCACACACACACACACTCTCACACACACACACTCTCACACACACACACACTCTCACACACACACACTCTCACACACACTCTCACTCACACTCACTCTCACACTCACTCTCACACACACACACTCTCACGCACACTCTCACTCTCACACACTCACTCTCACACACTCACTCTCACACACTCACTCACACACTCACTCACACACTCACTCACACACTCACTCACACACTCACTCACACACTCACTCTCACACACTCACTCACTCACACACTCACTCACACACCCAGCTCTGAAAGTATTGGAATTGAATGGCATCTTTTTTCCCCTATACTGTCCCTCTTTTCCCAGCTTCATAATGGCTTGCTCTTCTCCCATAGACAGATCTCTGTCCTCACATATTTACGGTGAATGTAGATGCAGATTGATTAAGGCACATAAGATGAGTGCACAGTTTAAACAACGCACAGCAGGACTTCATTCATTCATTCAACCGGTGCTTCATTCAACGTTATTATTCGGCTTTATGTGATACTCCCTCTTTCTCAAGCCGGCTTCTCGGCTTTATGAGCGTTGATAAAAGCCATGCCGTGAGTGCGGAAATGTGTGTTAAGATCGGCAGCTTTGCTGAAGTGACGTCCACACACTTTGCAGCTAAGCTTGCCGTCCCCTTCCTCCGCCGGTGACCCCGGAGACTCCGCCCCTTCCGAAGCATCATGACTTGTATTCTCGTGTTGCTCATCTCCGTCTCCATCACGCACTCGATGACTGATAAAGCGATGGCGGGCAAGAGAGGATCCCGACGCAAAGCAAGCCCCACACTGCTGACACTGCACACCCTTTCCTCCTTCTCCACGGTGACTCTGGATATGGTGTAGAAACTCCTCCTTGTCTTCACAAACGAAGCCGCATGGCATGCAACGGAAAGCCTCTGCGTCCTGCTCCAGAACAGATCCTCCTCTGTTGTACCGGGCCGAGCTGAAATGATCCGTGTTGTTGTTTTCTTCAGCAGTCGCAGTGGTGATGGTGCTCAGATCTTGTTCGGAGGAGCTGTCAGCAGCGTCAGTGGAGCGCGAACTCACCTGGAACCGAAGCAGAAAACCAAACAAAGGCCAGTTTTTATGGTCCATGTGAAAGTACAAGATGTTTAATTATTTATATACCCCATTAATTGGCCATTTCCTTTAATTAATAATAGATAATAATAATAATTAAATAAAAACTTAATTGACCATTTCCTTTAATTAATAATAGATAATAATAATAATTAAATAAAAACTTAATTGACCATTTCCTTTAATTAATAATAGATAATAATAATAATAATAAATAATAAATAAATAAAAACTTGCCCCTTAGATCAATGCTACATAAGTGCTCTATAAATATATTTTAGTCTATCCTAAAATTCAGATAATTCAAGGAAAAATAAATTCTGCATTCTAAATTACTGCATTTTTTTTTTTTTTAAATATTTTATATTATATTTATTTTTTGATAACAAGTGGCTTCTGTTAACCAGAGAACTGTAGTTTAATATCTGTAGTTTAAATGTTTTGAATGTTTAAAATGTTTAAAAGAGATAAACAATGAAAAAGTAATAATAAATATTTCATCTCGGTTTAAAATAACTAATTTCACTGATCTGTTAAGTTAAAATCATGCAGTAAAGAAAGCATAGGATTTAACGTTTAGGTCATAAAAACATATATTTATTATTAATATCATATATTCATTTATTTATCCAGCCACAGGGGTCAGTGATTTCTGTGCCGGTCCCAAGCTCGGATAAATAGCATCTTCCATAAAACATGGCAAATTTAAACGTGCGAGTCGTCAGTGGGAATTCCGTACCGGAGAGGGTGCATGTGGAAATTGGGCTACTGTTGGTCGAGGAAGGAGAGGAGGGAGAAGGCTGTTCATAGCCAGACAGAGAGAAGAGGAAAAGCAGGTGTATAGGTCTGAGAATATTGAAGTGACGTGAAGTGACATACGGCTAAGTACGGTGACCCATACTCAGAATTTGTTCTCTGCATTTAACCCATCCAAAGTGCACACACACAGCAGTGAACACACACACACACACCGTGAACACACACCCGGATCAGTGGGCAGCCATTTTGTGCTGTGGAGCCCAGGGAGCAGTTGGGGGGATTCGGTGCCTTGCTCAAGGGCACCTCAGTCGTGGCCGGCCCGAGACTCGAACCCACAACCTTCGGGTTACAAGTCAGACTCTCTAACCATTAGGCCACGACTGCCCCTTAATTTTTAATATTGATGTTGAAAGTCTGATGTTGGTACAATGACAGGAAAAGATAGAAAGCTGGCAGACATGATGGAGAAAAGGAAGATAGATATACAGTGTGTGCAGGGGACCGGGTGGAAGGAGAGCAAAGCACGTAGTATTGGACGGGGATACAAACTGTTTTATTATGGTGTGGATAGGAAGAGAATTGGGGTAGGAGTGATCCTGAAGGACGAGTGTGTGAGGAATGTTTTAGAGGTGAAAAGTGTGTCAGACGGTAATCAGAAACTGAAGGGGTGATGTTGAATATCATCGTGGTTATGCTCCACAAGTAGGCTGAGAGTTAGAAGAGAAGGAGAGATTCTGGAGTGAGTTGGATGAGGTGATGGAGAGTATTCCAGATGGGAGAGAAGAATGATTAGAGCAGACGTTAATAGGCACGTGTTGGTGAGGGAAACAGACGTGATGAGGAGATGATGGGCAGGTTTGGTGTTAAGGAAAGAAACCTAGCAGGACAGATGGTGCTGGACTTTGTTAAGCAGATGAAAATGGCCGTAGTTAAAACTTATTTCCAGAAGACAGAGGAACATAGAATCATATGAGTGGAGGTAGGAGTATGCAGGTAAAGTACATTCTATATAGACAAGGCAATCTGAGAGAGATTAGTGACTGCAAAGTGGTTGTAGGAGAGAGTGTAGCGAGACAGCATCGGACGGTGATGTGTAAGATGTCTCTGGTGGGCAGGAGGAAGAGGAGACGAAAGATAGAAAAGAAGACCAAGTGGTTTATGTTGAAAACGGAAGAATGTTGTGAGGAATTCGGACAGAAGCTGAGACAGGCTTTGGGTGATCAGGAAGAGCTTCCAGATGACTGGGAAACTACAGCAAAAGTGATCAGGGAGACAGGTAGGAGGATGCTAGGTGTGTCATCTGGAAGGAGAAGAGAAGATAAGGAAACATGGTACAGGACAGCATTCAGAAAAAGACGCTAGCTAAAATGAAGTGTGGTGTAGAAAGGACTGAATAATGTAGACAGGATTACAGCGAATCGCAACACAGAGTAAAGAGGGACGTGGCAAAGGCCAAACAGAACGCATACGATGAGATGGAAAGCTGAGATGGAAAGGATGTACAACAGGTACTGACAGGCGAGGAGAGTGTGCAGAGAAGATGGTAGGAGTATTTTGAGAAGCTAATGAATGAGGAAAATGAAAAGGGAAAGAATGGGGAGGAGGTAAATATTGTAAAGCGAGATATAGGAAAGATTAGAAAGGATGAGGTGAGGAAGGATCTGAGATGGAAGTGTTGGACCAGATGGAAGTGTCTAGGAGAGACAGCAGTGGAGTTTCTATCAATTCTATTTGAGAATGTTAATGGAGAAGTACAGAGATGGTCAGAAGGAGCTGCACTATTAGGATTTAGAGAAAGCGCATGACGGGGTGCTGAGAGAGGAGATATGGTACTGTATGAGGATGTCAGGAGTGGCAGAGAAGTACGTCAGAGTAGTTCAGGATATGTATGAGAGGAGTATGACAGCAGTGAGATGTGCTGTAGGTCAGACAGAGGAGTTCAAGGTGGAGGTGGGGCTACATCAAGTATCAGCTTTGGGCCCCTTCTTGTTTGCTATGGTGATGGACAGGTTGACAGATGAAGTCAGACAGGAATCTCCGTGAACAATGACGTTTGTGGATGACATTGTGATCTGTAGTAGAGTAGAGAGCAGGTGGAGGGACACCTGGAAGGGTGGAAGTCTGCTTTGAAAAGAAGAGGAATGAAAGTCAGTCATAGTAAGACAGAATACATGTGTATGAGCAAGAGGGAGGGAAGTAGAACAGTGAGGTTACAAGCTGCTGAAACCAAGAAGGCACAGGAGTCTAATGATTTGGGGTCAACCATCCGGTGTGACGGGGAGTATGGAAAAGAGGTGAGGAGGTGAGTGCCGGCAGGTTATATCTGTGACAGCAATGGATAAGTGGTCTTATGGAAAGATTATGGAATTATTGTTGTTAGGCTTTTCTTTTATATCAAGAGGACAAAATAAAAGACCATCTTATTTCAGGCTATTTTTTTTATTGCATTGCATCTAGTGGCCAAAGTGTGATATGAAAACATCTCGTATAATACAGTGATACCTCGAGATACGAGTGCATTGACATACATTTTTGACATACAATTTTTTGAGATACAAGCTGTGATTCGAACAAATTTTTGAGATACGAGCATCCGAGCCGCCGCCGCCACCGAAACAAAGATCCCCAACAACCACGTGTGAGATACGAACATCCGAGCCGTCGCCGCCGAAACAAAGATCCCCAACAACCATGTGTGAGATACGAGCATCCGAGCCGACGGCGCCGAACAAAGACCCACAACAACGTGTACTCTGTTTCCCCTGCCTCAGCTTCCCGAAAAGCGAAAGTGTACATACGAGACAAAATTCCTCCTAACTCCTCCGCCTGTTTACTCCTCCGCCTGTTTCCTCCCTCAACCTCCGTGCGCATCTTCCGTTAGCTCAAGTCGTCTGATCTCCAATGTAAATAATACACTTTATAGTAAAACCAGTTTATTTTTTTTAACATTCTCTTTTATTACTGTATGTTTTTATACAATATTTGTCATTTATAAATACAGGTACTGTACATTTTTCATATTCAAAACACAAACAAAACAACTGGAGTGGAATTTTGCGAGCTGGAACGAATTAATGGGATTTCAATTCATTTAAATGAGGAAAATTGTTTTGAGATACGAGCAATTTGAGATACGAGCAAAGTCACGTAACGAATTAAACTCGTATCTCGAGGCATCACTGTATATACCTGTTTATGTGTGTGTGTGTGTGTGTGTGTGTGTGTGTGTGTGTGTGTGTGTGTGTGTGTGTAAATTCTAACCGGTCTTTGACTGTTTGCTGCTCGTTGTCCTCCATGATGAATCTGCATGTGTTTTTCTAGGACCAGCTTACTGCTGAAACTCTTTTTGCTCCCAGTACATAACCTAAGGCCACAACCATGCACAGAAAAGCTCAAAGATTATAAACACCGGTTCATCAAGCAAATAAACTGATCAGGTACTAAATGATCATGAATATGATTTTAATGAGTGAGTCTAAAGAGCTGCAGTAGTCTGATTATACACAGTGTGTCACGGTGTCTTGTACAGTACTTACTGGCAGGAGAAAGACCTCTTGATGCCTTTGTGTTTAACTCGGATGTGGCGTCTCAAACTTGAGGAGGAAGAGAAGGAGCCTTCACACAGTGTGCATGGGAACCGCTTTAGCTCCTTAAGAGCAGAACATTCAAAGCACAGCAATTAGGTATGCAAACTTGCAAATACAAGTCATGGGAATGTGCATGCTCTTTTAATATGTACAAGATTACTCACTCTCTCTCTCTCTCTCTCTCTCTCTCTCTCTCTCTCTCACACACACACACACACACACATTTGCCTCAAACCTGAATTTCTAGACCCCACTGACCTTTCTGTGCTGTTTAGCCATGTGGGTGATGTAGCTCTCTTTGTCTGTGTAGCTTATCTGACACTCTGTGCAGCTCCAGTTCTGAGCACTGGGAGCAGCAGAGCTCTTCTTCTTCTTTCTTGGACATCCCTCACCATCCTCATCTTCTTCTTTTCTCCATTCCTCCCCATCTGAGCTCTCCATCTTCCCCGAGCTCTTCTGAGTCAGATGAGCCGCTGACTTCCTGTGTGAAGCCTGAACACAAGTTCCCTCGGGTTATATTCATTATTTAACAGTATATTACTTTTGCAAATCATATGCTTGGTTTTTTAAAAATTCATGTAATGCTATATATTGCATTGATTATAGTATGATAGAATTTAAATATCATTTTATTTTAAAAGGTTTGGTTTGAAAATATAAAGTTATTATATAAAACAATTGTATTACCTAATCATGTCATTAATGATACGAATAGGACCCTAGTGTATATTCAATCCTAGGGTCTCCCATCAAAGTGTGTGTGTAGCACAAGTTCTTATTTTTATCTGAACGTGTGTAAAATCACTACACATTGAAAACAACATACAAATGGCTTCAGACGTTTGGAAAACATGCAACACTGTGGAAATCCCTCATTACTGTTGTCTTTTGCTGTCATGTGTTGCATATGTGCTATATGAATTATTCAGTAGTTGTTGTAAAATGCCAGACCTCCCTCTACAGTCTGACTCAAACGTGCCTGTGGCTAAAAGCCCGAGCCCATAAAGGACTCGAGTGTATCGAGGGATACTAATGCTGCCTTTTGTTGGCCTCACCAAATGTAGTGCGAGATGCTAGCAGAGATCAGTTAAAATTGCAATCAAACAACATCGATAAATGAGCCGCTCGACGCTCTCGGAATCGAGCCTCCTGTGATGTTTAATAACAACCTGCGTGAGCAAAACCTTCAAGTAAGACACCGATCCTCAGACGTTCCTTTTGTATGATTTTACTTTACTTTTCATTATGTCGCCTGTCTACACGTTGTTGTGAGCGCCACAGTCAGCAATTACTGTCGATCATGGTGACATGAATAAACTTGGAATTGGAGCTTCACATAATACATTTACAAAAGATTACTAATACTTCTACTAATAGTTCGAAATCAGGCACAAGAACGCCAAGTTTCAGAAAACTGAGTCGGGCCGACAAACAAAACAAATACAAAACTAGCGTGTAGCCAATGAGCAGAAAGGGGCGGGTCTTGTCAATATGGGTGGAGAGAGTGTTCAGTGCGCATGTGTGACATTAGCAGAAAGCGGTTTTAACATTGACAAACAAAGAAAAACAAAGAACATTTTAAAAACAAAGAATGAAAGCGAAGAAAGGCTTACGATAAGGAAGAAGTAGGACTGTGTTAATATAGGATCAGCTTTCCAGCGCTGGAGAGAACTGAAGGAGTCAAAAGGAAGTTGGCGCATATTCACAGATTGGAGTTTCCTGAGTCAATAACTCCTGAGCTAAACGCTGTTACTACACAAATAACACCTCTTTTCTATCGTAGTAATGTAGAGACGCAGCTACAACGTGTTTTGTGTAGTAACAGCTCAGGAGTTATTGACTCGGTAAACTCTAATCTGTGAATATTTAAAGTCAACTTTACTTAAGACACCGAGGCGCTTTTGTCCTTCTCGATAGGTGAGTAACGTTGGTTTTGCTTTATTACACAGAACTAATATATGCCTTTGTCCTTTGCATGATTATGCTTGTGTGTCATTTTTGCTTGTTTGTTTATCTGCAATCGTATTGTTCTTCCCTTCAGCTATGATAAAGACACATTTCTTTCCATTAGTTGCCTGGGTTATGTATGTATGTGTGGGCGGAGCTATCAATACAGGGGTGGGACCCATTTGGGTTAGGGGTGTGTTTGTTTTGGTGATTTCAAATGTCAACATTGGCTTTCAAACATCGGAGATCCTACCTTTAAATTATGACGTTTAGAGGGTTTACACATAAGATAAACAAATCTGCTAGTCTTCATTTGCAGATTTTAAGGAAAGATTTGCAGCAAAGGCCATTCAAAGACCCAGGCAGAGTTAATCCTTAACTCAAGGGCGAAAAAAAATAAATTAAACGCTGCCTAATCTGAGTTGCCCAATTTCAGCATTGTCATGTCACAGTCCACAGTGATGGTTAATGTCTCATATAAAGGTAAACACACAGGGCTTTAAGAATTTGCAGTTTTTCTGTGTTTAACTCGTCTACTAAACATTACAAAGGTTTAAAACTTCAAAGTAGGATATAAAGAAATAATTCGAACCACTAAAATTCTGCATAAGGTAATCTGAACAGAGGATATAAGAAAAAAAAAAACTCACACTCATATCAGACTTGCAGCGATGAAATAATTCAATCATTAGGGTTAACATTTAACACAGACTTAATCATTATAGAGGATGAAACAAGATCCAAACCTTCACATGCTCCAGGAGTGACGTCCTCTGTGTAAACAGCTTGTGGCAATCTGGACATTTAAACACATTAACCTTCTGCGTCACTAGATGACTGTCGAAATGGACGTTCAGCAAGGCTTTTTGAGTGAAAACTGTCCGGCACATCACACATTTATAGATCTCCCTGTTGAAAGGAATTCAAAACAAGCATTAGTGCTTGAGTAGAAAACAGCTAGATCGCAAACGTACGGCAAACACGGATTTAAAACAAAAAACACTCACTTGGATTGCTTGGTTTTCTCTGTGAGCTGAGGGTGCTGCGTGCTACAGTGAGTGTCAGCACTGGAAGCAGATTTAAAGGCCATTGGGCAAGAGGGGCATTTATGGAAGACTTCAGAATGTGCTGTGTGCATGTGATTTTTGACCGCGTTCAGACTATTCACACCTCCGAACACCAGCTGACAGCAGGGACACCTGGATGGAGAGAGAGAAAAAAGAAGAAAAGTTACATGTCATCATGTAAGTGTTAACTAAACATCAACTTAAGTGTCAACATTAACTCACTATGCAGCAAGTCCAATTCTAGCTAATAGAAAATATGTATTTATTTACAAGATGTTTTACTTCTGGTTAATTCATTAGTAAATTATTAGCATTAGTCACACCATCAAACTTGCAGAGAATGAATGTTGGTTTCAGTCAAAATGGTGAAGTTGCTTTAAACTCACATCTAACAGTTTTATCGAACAATAAAATTAACTTATCAAAATCAACCTTTCGCAAATAAATATGACGTTTAAAGAGTTCCATTTCAACTACATACTCGACACACCATTTTTGTTCAGTTTAAACATATGCCCCCCTTTCCACCAGAAAGAACCGGGTGCTGGTGCTGGTTCGAAGTTAGTTCCACTAGCGATCCTTCTAAGAACCGGTTTGCCTTTCCATGGGCTAGAGAGCCATCACAGAGCCGAGTGTTACGTCACTGTATACAAGCATACGTTATACAGCGACGTTAGCGCAGCAGCGGCAAACACAAACACGTCAACAATGGCGGATGTTGCTTTACTGTTACTGCTCATGGCTTTGCGAACCTACACTGGCATCCAAACCCGGCGAATCCAACGTGTACGTGCAGCTCCATGTAATTTGTATAAACGGGGGTTGCAATCGAGAATAACTGAAAGTACATAACGTTATTTTATCATTAACACAGAAACAAAGTTAGCCTTAGCATGTAGCTACCTACTATCATGTGTGCTGATAATTGATCATATTAATTATCCACTTTTTTGACTCTGTGGTGGCCTCAGCCATATTCTATGGTGTGGTCTGCTGGTGCAGCAGCATCTCTACTGCACAAAGGAAGAGACTGGACAAGCTGATCAGAAAGTCCAGCTCAGTCCTGGGGATTCCTCTGGACACTGTACAGGAGGTGGGAGAAAGGAGGATGATAGCAAAACTATCATCATTGCTGGAGAACAACTCTCACCCCCTGTATGAACCGGTTTCAGCTCTGAGCAGCTCCTTCAGTGACAGACTTACATCCTGTGTCTGAAGGAGTGATACAGACGATCTTTTCTCCCTGCTGCTATTAGACTGCACAATCAAAGCTTCTCCTAATGAACCAGTCACCATAATACACACTGTTATTACTGTTTCACTGCAATAATAAACAATAACAAAGCATTTTAAACATGTGCAATAACAGAAATTTTGAAAAATGTGCAATATTACCTACATTGGCAACATTGGTACAAGTAGCATCAGATGAATAACACACTTTGGGGATGACCTGATTGTGTTTTATTCCTTACATGAAATACATGGCATTAGTGCCATAGATGTCACGTTATATATTATAGTTTACTGTGTTTGTTTACCTAAACAACACGCATGTTTAAAAAAGGTTTAAATGATTTTGATTTTGTGCACAAATCATACACAACTTACATAAAGGTACATGAGCATCCCTGCACGATTTTTGTTAACACTTTGTTGCTTACGTTCAGCCAAGAGTTGGAGTTGTTTGTGTGTACCTGTATCCAAGCTGGCGTGTGTAATGTAGGCAGGCTCGACGCACATGCGTGTTAAGACCATTTAGCTGGCAGATGAATCCACACTCAGGGCAGACGAGAGGGTGGAGCTTCTGGTGGAGTCGCTGGTGGGCAGCAGCGCTGCAGGGATTCCACAGAGGCATTGGAGGAGAGCACTGCATGCAGCACTAAAAACACACACAGCGTAAAAAGGTTCCCACTTCTAAGGACACGTATCATGCGATGCATACATTCATTTAAGCAAATAACTTGTCTGCTTTTGATACTAATAACGTAAACAATACGCTCGTAGTAAAGTAATTACTCACTGTGTCTATGCCCCCCGGATCCGATTCCTGGAAGTGTGTGGCTAGTTTTTCTTTTGAGCCAAATGAATTTTTACACTCTGGGCACCTGCGAACACAATCAGGAGATGCTACTGGGCTAAAGATACACTGGGAAAAGAAATTCAAATAACAGCCACAGAACATGGTGCTCTTTAAGCAATTCCTGACTGGTGAAATGCATAAATAATATATATCATTTTATTTCAGGTTCAAATGAACAATACGTTTGAAAACTAATAATAAAATAGATTTATAGATAATAATTTAAAATAGAATTATTCAGCCAATTGAGAAAAAAAAAATTCTTTCATTTTTTAAATCAACAGAAAAACAGCCTTTTCTTTCAAAGTATAAATAAGCCTGTGTTTCTATATAAATGTTTGATTTAAAATACTTCTATGCGATGGCATATTAAATATGTGGATCTTTTAAAATCTTGATATAAATATATTTTGAAATAAAATAAGCCATCATAACATGCCAGGAACTCAGGGAGCTCATTTATCAATGAAGACAATAAGAATAATAATAATGATAATATTAATAAGAATTATTATTATTAATCCAGGTCATTGTGCTGCATTATTACCAATTATCAAGGGACCCAGGCAAGGAAGGGGAGGCCAGCAGAGATGGAGAAAGCATACCTGTAAATATGGTTTATGAAAAAGCAGAGGAATTAATAAAAGGTGAGCAATTCATTTTTAAGATAAAAAAAATGCTTTTCACAGAGAAATAACATCATCACCCCTGACAAGTGCACGTTCTGACTTAATGCCGTTTCGCACCCGCTAGCTAACTCTCCCGAGGATAACAAGTGCTCACTATGATACATGTGAAACCGACCAATGCCAGTTCAGACTGTTGCTCATGCTGCATCACAGGGCTGTGTAACACACACAGAGGAAAGCATTATCTGCCTTTTCCACATACATGAGCTCACAGACATCAGCGACTGACTAACGTCACTGTCACTCCATTCTTCTGACTTTAGAACCTTTTGAGTCATATGAGGTGAAATGAACAGTACTTAATCAAAACTTCATCAATTATCCATTAAAAATGGTTTCATTTTAAAAACTAGTTATATGTAGCATCAGTTTGACACGAGTCCCTGCTTAGCCTAAACCTCCCCATGTGCATTTAGACAAAGCATGGAAATAATCTTTTTATTTGTACATGGTACATGAGACGATATTCTACTAAATTACCTATGGGTATAGTATCCTGTTGGCCAATCATCTGTTCCACACTGACAGGTCTCATGACAAGGTGTGAGCACTGCATGACCAGTCCTTTCTCCTTGTGCTCACGAGCATGCAACAGCAGGCTGCACTTGTTAAAGAAGGCCAGCCGTTTCGTGCAGAGGTTGCAGGTCACCTCGATGCGCAAGGAGCGCCGATCGTAGTGGCGTGCCAGGCTGCGCTCCAAAGCAAACGCATCCCCACACTCCAGGCAACGGTATCCGGAAGCAGGGATGCCAAGGCCCCACTCGGGGCGAGGCAGAATGGAAAGATCCGGCTGGTAGCTGGGCAGCGGATTCTTACTGTTGAGAATCTTGTTAAAGGCTTCTACCAGACTCGACTGGCTACGGGAGATCACAGCTCCAGGATTGTTTACAATGGATGCTGGCTTGGTGGAAGGCACAGCAAGTGTTTTTTGCCCCATCAAGCAAATATTGATGGCAGAAGAGGAAGGAGATGAAGAGGAAACAGATGATGAAGTTGAAGTCTTTGTGACATTATAGGCCACTTTCTGTGCCTTGCTAGCTGCAAATAGCATGGCTGAACTGGCATCCTGTAAAGTTGACACTGGAAACATTGTAGTCTTTGAGTCCTGAGGCTGGCTGGACACCGCTGCTGCAGATCTCTTAGGCCGGCTGACACCTTTCCGACCTCCTATTGGAATTTTAGTCCCCTCAGGACCCTTGGAGACGCCTCCTGCAGCTGCTTTGGCAGCAATTCTTGTAACAGTGCGTGTGATGTTGCCGGTGGGGGTTTTAACTGTCTTGATTCGAACTTTAAGAGGTCTGGAAGGTGTTGCAGAGGAGTCTGGTTTCTTTTTGACAGATGGTGAGGATACTACAACTTTCGGTTCCTCTTCTTCTTGCTCTAGCATGTTTTCTTTCTCGACTTTTTCACCAACACATTTACTCTGCTCCTGTTCATTTCTTGCATTCTCCATAGGCTCGTCCTTTTCAGGAACATCAAAGGTTTTGTCCTGTGAAGTTTCTTTCTCTTCCAGCTCCTGTGCAGGGGTTGATGGTGAGCTTTTCCGCTGTGGATGTGGTAGCATTTCTGGCTCAGGGCTCTCTGGAGAGTCTCTTTCTTCAATAATGTGCTCTGGGTATAACTCTGGTATGGATGGGTGCACCTTTTCAAGAAAGTCGCTCTGTGGGGGCATCTGATGGGATAAAGTGGGAGTTGCGTGTGGAGAAACAGAACTGGCCTCTTTGGCTTGAGTATTACTTGTAGGCAAAGATGGAGAGAAAAGCAGAGGAGGCTGAAGCTCACCAGGTGACCCGTGTCTGGCTGAAAGCCTGAGAGGTGAAGACATCGGTACATCTGGACTTTCTTGAATCATTAGCGGAGAGCTTCCAAGGTCTGGTTCCGATTCGTCGTCTTCAGATAACACTTTATTAATCACTCTCCTTGGGCTGCTGTTTACAGGCTGAGTTTGAGGAGTGAAAGCAGATGCAAGATGCTCTACTTCATCTTTCTCAACCTTGGAAGGTGGCAGGCCAATAAAATTTGTGCAAGAGATGGAAGAAGCAGATGCAGGTAAAGGCATGTGAGGTGAAACGTTGGCAGACGGGTTGGCAGGTCCATCACCCTGATTGCTCTCATCACCTTCCCTGGCTATTTTAGGAGAACAAGGGGACCACAGATGGCCTTTCGGTTGCATTTGTGATTGACTGGTGAGCAGCGAGTGTTCAACGACTCCTCCTGAAACAGTCTTGAATCCATTGTGAATCAACGGCATCAAGCTGTGTGCAACCTGAGGAGAAAGCTGACCCCCTGCTCTACTTCTGTCCGCCTCATCCAGAACATCGGTTACTTGCCTCGCTGCATTTTCTTCCTCGTCTCTCCTGTTTTCATATACATCAGCACATATGCTGTTCTTTACTATAACGCTAACTACAGTGGGGTCATGAGAAGATTCACGGATTTCTGACGGTTCGATAGGCCTTTGAGACGAACCACCACTTCTCTCTTTGGTTCCACTGCTACCGGATTCGTTGTGATTCGCATCAGGATCCCCTGACTCAGACTGAATCGCTTCTTTAGCATCAATATCTGGAATATCAAATGCTGCCAAAAGGTCATCAAAATCTGGAGTCTTCATGTCACCCATTCCTGAACAAATATCTACAGATGAAAAAAAACAAAACAACAGAATTTAGTTACAGAGTTCAGTTACTGCATAGTTATGACGTTTGCCACGAAAATAAGACTGTCCGGCTTTATCTATATGTCAAGTTTAACCATTAACTAAGAATCTGAAGTGGTCGGGGCAGTTGTGGCTCAACTGGTTAAGGCTCTGGGTTGTTGATCGGAGGATCGGGGTTCAAGGCCCAGCACAGCCAAGCTGCCACTGCTGGGCCCCTGAGCAAGGCCCTCAACCCTCCCTGCTCCAGGGGGACTGTATCATAGCTGCCCCTGCACTCTGACCCCAACCGCCTCAGTTGGGGTATGTGAAGAAAAGAATTCCACTGTGCTGTAATGAATATGTGGCGATAGTAAAGGTTTCTATTCCCCGTTCTATTCGAAAAGTTTCGCCCCAGGAAGTGTCCACAGAATGCTAACACGTTAGCCAGTTCCTTTTACGTCACTTAAGTACGTTTTAACGTTCATTTCACAGCAGCAATGTTTAAAACGTCTACTTGCCATAACTGAACGTACAAATAACCCATCTGAAATATCTGTAATATGGTCAATCAGATCAGCTAAGTTGCTTCGAGTTTGTAACTTTGACAGGTTTGACTGCTAAACTAGCTCTAGCTCGAAGGCTGACGTTGGCTAAACTGCAAACTGCTTCCTATTGAACATGTAGTGTACTACACGAAGGGCGTAAAATACCCTACTTCATCCCCTATTTAGGGCGCCTACATAGTGAAAGTCGGGGTGTTTAGGATGCAACCTTTCATTGCTAAGTACACATAGTTCCTGCATAGAGTAAACACTTGAAACACTGTGAAAACAAAACGAGTTTATTCGATAGTCAGACTGTCTACTTTTTTTTTTTTTGAACATTCAAGCTGCAAATCGTTCTTGCAAAATATAAAAGAACAGTTTAAGTTAACTAGGACTAACCTATTCGCCTAGCTAATGTTAGCTTAATCAGCTAAGCTTTAGCTTTCCCGACGGGTCCTCCTGGTGAAGTCGAAACCATCTAATCTAGTTAAGATACCCTGTGCGATTTGCCTCTATACGATTTCCGTATAAATCGTTAGGTGTGAAACATCAGTGCTGCATTAAATGTCTTGTGTTAGCTGCGGTTTAAAAAGAGAAAAAAGTTTGTTTTGAACTTTACCTACTCGAGCTTGTTCCTGTCTGTGTTCCTGGGCGGCGCATCACAAACGCGTCATCTGTGACCACCAGCGACCAGAAAGTGACCCATAACAACTAAGCAATAATAATCTAAAAATTCTCCACAACAGAGCGGTGTTATGCTTTATCGTTCCGAATTGAACGAATTTCCTATAACAGCCACTCTGTATTAATTTGTCATTGATTGCGATGCATGTTAAAGTACTTTTTTTTACTCCATCTTTAAGTCTCATATATATACAGGTGCTGGTCATATCAGAATCAGAACAAATAACGTACAATATAATTAGAATATCATCAAAAAGTTGATTTATTTCACTAATTCCATTAAAAAAAAGTGAAACTTGTATATTATATTTATTCATTACACACAGACTGATATATTTCAAATGTTTGTTTCTTTTAATTTTGATGATTATAACTGACAACTAAGGAAAATCCCAAATTCAGTATCTCAGAAAATTATAATATTACTTAAGACCAATACAAAGAAAGGATTTTTAGAAATCTGGGCCAACTGAAAAGTATGTACATGAAAAGTATGAGCATGTACAGCACTCAATACTTAGTTGGGGATCCTTTTTCCTGAATTACTGCAGCAATGCGGCGTGGCACGGAGTCGATCAGTCTGTGGCACTGCTCAGGTCTTATGAGAGCCCAGGTTGCTCTGATAGATCTCCTTCAGCTCTTCTGCATTGTTGGGTCTGGCATATCGCATCTTCCTCTTCACAATACCTCATAGATTTTCTATGGCGTTAATGTCAGGCGAGTTTGCTGGCCAATTAAGAACAGGGATCCCATGGTCCTTAAACCAGATACTGGTAGCTTTGGCACTGTGTGCAGGTGCCAAATCCTGTTGGAAAATGAAATCTGCATCTCCATAAAGTTGGTCAGCAGCAGGTAGTTATGTGGTAGTTACTCCCTGTTGTCACTTATGTTATAACAGCTACACAGTCAGCCCAGTTCTCTCTCTCTATGCTAATAAGACAAACAAAAACTTATTCAGTCATGCTAAGGAGAAACTAAAATCGCATAATGTCTCTGTCCTTAAAAAACTGTATCAGAAATCTATTACAAAGATGCAAAATCTTTTACAAAGCTCTAAATTTCCTAATAAACTATTCACAAACAGCACCACCATAGCAATGATTGTTCATCTGGTTAAGTAGCAACAATTCTTCTATGTTTATTACTAGCCATAAATATTGTACAGGGTTCAAAACATCAGGAATCTGTGAGAATATGTTGATATGTGACAACATGACAGTAGAAAATACATATGTGTATACACAGTGTAATTATGAACATGAACAGCGTATTTAGTAAATTATAAATACTAAATGAAGCATTTATCTAGTTTTATAAAGTCTGTAGATTGACCACCATGCAAGTCCCTTTCCCAAGTGAATGAGTTGTTATAGAAACAATAACATATTGGAAGGAGAGCATTAATATAAACATATAATTTGTCTTTCTGGTCATCATCTGACCAAACGGTTTTGGCATTAATATAATTGGAATACGCATTTATATAATGCAATGAAATCTTTAGGGCATTGATGTGAGATTATTTAGTATTCCCATATTGCTTGTAGCTTAAGCATCTTACACAGAACTACTAAGCATGTTATATATTTTGCATATTTTAGCACGTCTCCACTGGTGGTGGCATTGGTGCTCCACAGATGGTAGAATGGTGAAGAGTAAAAAGGGCAGGTGAGAGGGTTCACTTATAATACTAGTGGCTTTGCATATGCTGAGGTTGTTGTAAGAGGCATCAGTGGTACAGTAGGTAGAGACCCTGAGATCTTTTCAGCTGTTCTCACGATCCTTTGTAGGGTCTTGTGGTAGATGTTCCCATGCCACATGGTGAAACAGCTGGTAAGGAAGCTAGCTATCTATTATCTCTCGGTAGAAGGTTGTGTGGATGGGAGAGGGAACTTCGGTTCTCTTCAGTCTCCTGCAGGAAGTGGAGGTGCTGCTGGGCCTTCTTGGCTAGGCAGGTGGTTTTGAGAGTCCTGGAGGGGTCCTCTGTCATATGCACACCAAGAAACTTTACTCTCTCCATAGTTGTTCCATTAAACAACTATGCAGTGGTAAATGGTCCATTGAGTCCTACTGAGTCAACAATCGCTTTAACAATACATCTCTCCTCTCTATTTGGAGAGTACGGTGGATGGGAGAAGATATGACATCCTCTGTTGAGTTGTTGTGATGGAAGGCACACGAAAATGGGCCCTGTGAGGTCTGAAGACTGCTCTTTAGGAGTTTCATAACTAGATGCTTGATGAAGATTTGATGATGATTGGTGTGAGTGCAATGGACCCATAGCATTTCTTTGTCACATGAATGATGGTGATGGTCCTCTTGAAGCACACAGGGACAACCCGTTTGGGATCATTGGGATCGACCGATTTCCTGAGAACTCGGCCAGTTATGCTGTCAGAACCTGGAGCCTTCCATGGGAAAAAAGTTTTCTTGATGTCTACTCCAGACAGACGAGAGTTAGGGTGGTCTTCCCTGCTGGCATGTTGTTCTGTGCTTCGAACCATGTCTAGAAATCATTCAGTGTACCTGGTGGTGCTTTAGCTTTGCAGTCAGTCATGGCCCGAATGCCTTGCCACATACAGCTTACATCCTTTGTGTTTAGGAAGTTACCATGGATTCTTTCTTAATAGAAGTGCTTCGCCTCCATAATATCCAGGGACATTGTGTGTGTGTGCGTGTGTGTGTGTGTTCTAGATCACCACAGTCAAGGAAGTTTTGGTAGAAACTGGAGTTTCACACACATACTGGTTAGATAGACAGATATATACATATATAGGCATCACTTAGGATGCACATCATAGCCAATTTGCAATGACACTAAATCTAAAACCTTGTTGTAATGAAGTTCTTCAGTTGTTCCTTTGAGGAACCTTTAATATTTATTAAATAGTGTTAGTCTATCCAAAAGGGGCTACAATCATCCTTATACTCCAGTTTCTACCATAGCTGCTATCTATAGTTGGATCTATAGTTAGTATGAGCAATTTTGGTGGAAACTGGCAACCGTGAAACGTCTGCATGTCGGAAGTGTGAGTTAAGGTCACGCCCATACTAAACTCGTCATGTGTGATTTATACATAGTAAAGCTCTGAATGGTCAGTATAAAGGTCATTCATCGAGTGTCGAATCGAAACAGCGTGCATTGTACTTTTCCGACCCGTATTTCGGACTTACACATTTATGATTGGCTAGAATTTTCTTGATCCGCGTTTATGATTGGATAATTTCCTTTCAAGCTCCTCCTCTATGGAGGCGGGATTTTTAGAGTACGGGTAGGGGAAAAATTACCCGCGATAGACTTGACCGGTTGCATGATGCATAATTAAACCTAGCTAGCAAAAGTCTTTTTGGTGCAAATGGCGTTTTATGTAGCCGTTTTTATATTTGAAGCGCTGTTAAATAAACACGTTGATGTTTGGTTGGTTTAAATAAATGAGAACTGCAGCGATTCAGTAAAGGAGCCTTTGGAGGCCGGACTTTGTTGGTAAGCTACGTTAAGTTAGCTTCCTAGCCACCATAGCTAGCATCAACAATGACCTGAAACCGTCTCCTAGGAAACCAAAGTTTATTACAACTGCTTTCTTGATGATCTGTAGAGGATTGTAGCTGGTGTCGTGTTCGTTAGAGCATGTTTACTGATGGGGTGTGTGTGTGTGTGTGTGTGTGTGTGTGTGTGTGTGTGTGTGTGTGTGTGTGTGTGTGTGTGTACACATACATACGTACATACATACAAACAAACATGTACATGTGTGTGGATCCTTAACATGAGCCAGTAATTATGTGTGTATTGATGGTCTTAGTGAATAATGCACACTATCTGTACAGGTTCAATGACCTTCCTAAATCTGCATCTTAGCCTAATAAACAATCAGATCAGTGTCAAAATAGTGCCCAGCACCACAGGTACTGATTACTAACTATGACGCCTGATGTCATGTGTGTCTTGATGTTATCATACAACATTATTTTGATAATGTATCATATCACCCAGCCTTTAAACCCAGTTGCAGTGTAGATTAATAAAAGCAAGCCAGTTTTAGACTCTACAGTTATAACATCATTTCAGATTCATTTCTTTACTTTTCATGCACTATGAAATCCCTGTAAAGTTTCAGCTGAATTGGGACAACAGTGTGTGAGATTCCAGGTGTCCTCCATGTCCGTTATTACAGTGAAAGAGCCTCTAGTTATAACTAATTATCTAATGATTAACAAGAGGTTGAAGTGCATGACTGCATTCTGCTGATGACGATAATTAGTTTGATCTGAGCAGAAACGTAAAAGTTTACTTGATTTGTTTACATTTTGTCATCGACGCTACCAGGTTTCTAGAGCTTTCTTATTTTCTCCTTTCCATCCATTTCCTTTTTCTGATGTTTGTATTTATTTGTCAATTTAATTGTGGTCTTCCTTTCCGGTTCATGAGTGCTTTACATCTTGTTGTATAGCCTCTACACTTCTGTCTTCTTTGTTTTGGTTGGCCTTTTGATGTATGGTTTTTAGTATATCAGTAGTTTCTTTCTTCAGTACATTCCAGATTGTTGTAATGAAATGCTTGTGCAAAGTCTGATTAATTTTTCCTATTTTCTTAGGAATAAAATGGTTTGCTTGTCTCCCATGGAAGCTCTCTGGTCTTAATGTTGGTTTAACAACAAACGTAGTCTTCACAGGTGAAGCCCCAGGTGAAAACTAACCATATTTTTCAAAGCTATTCTTTGTTTAAAATAAATACGTAAATAAATGTTTATTATTATAATGGAACACACCTGAGCAAAAAGAAACACCTTTTAGTCACGTGTTACAATATATTTATCACTAGAAAAATAGGTGGGTTCAAACAAAAGTCGTCGCAAAATTTAAGTAATTTGCCTTTCTGTTCCAATACTTTCTGAGGTGTCTGTAAATTTTTGTGTGCAAAATCTTCAGCCTTAAAAAACCCACTTAGAAGTCAGTCTGTGGCAGTGGGTTAAATGTAACCCAGTTTCCTAGTAACAGGTCTTATGCAAAAACGAGGTGGATGAAGGCTTTTGCTCGGCCCTGGAGCTGACTCATGCTCTCTCTTTCTCACATTTTTGCGCTTAATTAGTGTGAAAGTGAAGCTTTTGTGTCACTCTGTCTTTCACTGGTAGGTATGGAGGTGGACGCGTGTTTGAACTCGGCTCTTGACACAGAGCTGGGGCCTGAGCTGGAGGAGGAACTTGGCGTTTCTCTGGATGAGCTGCGCAGATGGATTGAGGAGCAGGTGGACAGCAGTGAGGTCGTGCTGCACAGGAAGGCCCAGTTAGCCGAAATGAAGGACTGGGTCGAGCAGAAAGAAAAGGACATGGCCAGTATAGACACACTCTGCTCCAATGCATCAGAGTAAGTTATGTGTGGATGAGAAATAAACAGTCTGCTCATTTATGCAGTTATCCAATCATGCAGCGGCAGCACAATTCATGAAATCATTTAGATACAGGGTACGACCAAAAAAACCTTACTGTGCAAAAGTTTTGTTGGAGGAAATGGTTTGTTTATAAGACAGATCAGTGGAAAATGGAAGGATATAGTAACTGAAATAATCCCTCCATACTACCATGTTGGGCAGAACAGCTCTCAGCAAACACAACATGGCGGGTTAATGGATGGGTTACAGCAGAAAAGGACCATATCAGGTTCCCAAACTGAGGATTAGAAGCAAAAAAAAAAAAAAAAAATCCCTCTGTCTTTTTCCAATCTTTATCTTTCCACTTTTGTTCACTCTGTACCCATGATAATCTCAGATTCCTGTTCTTGGCTGGAAGGAGTGGAACCCAATGTGGTCTGTTGTTGTAGCTTATCCACTGCACAGTGTGATGATTTGTGCATGCTGAGGTGCTATTCTGCTTACCACAGTTGTAAAGTCTGCTTATTTGAGGTACTAAATCCTTTTTGGCATGACAGCTTGCAGAGACCCAGCCATTTTCTTCTGTAGTCTCTTATCAACAAAGCATTTCCACTTACATAGCTGATTTTTGTTTTTGTTTGTGTGTGTGTTTCTGTGTGTGTGTTTCTGTGTGTGTGTTTCTGTGTGTGTGTTTCTGTGTGTGTGTTTCTGTGTTTCTGTGTCTCTGTGTTTCTGTGTTTCTGTGTCTCTGTGCCTCTGTGTCTCTGTGCCTCTGTGTCTCTGTGCCTCTGTGTCTCTGTGCCTCTGTGTTTCTGTGCCTCTGTGTTTCTGTGCCTCTGTGTTTCTGTGCCTCTGTGTTTCTGTGCCTCTGTGTTTCTGTGCCTCTGTGTGTGTTTGTGTGTGTGTGTGTTTGTGTGTGTCTCTGTGTTTCTGTGTCTCTGTGTTTCTGTGTCTCTGTGTTTCTGTGTCTCTGTGTCTCTGTGTGTGTGTGTGTGAGTGTGTTTGTGTGTGTGAGTGTGTTTGTGTGTGTGAGTGTGTTTGTGTGTGTGAGTGTGTTTGTGTGTGTGAGTGTGTTTGTGTGTGTGAGTGTGTTTGTGTGTGTGAGTGTGTTTGTGTGTGTGAGTGTGTTTGTGTGTGAGTGTGTTTGTGTGTGAGTGTGTTTGTGTGTGAGTGTGTTTGTGTGTGTGTGTTTGTGTGTGTGTGTGTGTGTTTGTGTGTGTGTGTGTTTGTGTGTGTGTGTTTGTGTGTGTGTGTTTCTGTGTGTGTATTCTTGTGTGTGTGTGTGTGTGTTTTTGGATCCCAGGAGATCAGCATACCAGCTCACTGGGTACCACTAATCATGCAGTGGTTTGTGTTAGTTGTGAACATTAACTCAACATTTTGAACTCTGTATGCAATTTTATGCCTTGTGCTTCTGCCCAATGATTGCATACTTGGATAAGCGGTAAACAGGTGTTTGCTTATCTGCAAATATACAGGGGTTTTGCATTGTCAGAATGTTGACCTATACAGTGTGTTCCTGCTCTGTTTGGTGTTTGCAGTCAGCTGTTTGTGCCTTTCACAGGTCTGTAATACAGTGTGAGGTTCTAGTGAAAGAGCTCTACACTAACATAGGTCTGGAGTATCGGGAGAGCAGCTCAGAAGACGAAGGAGTCGGCGGAGGACACGCTTCCGAGGTCATCGAAATCAACGACGACGAGGACAACGATGAAGACGACGATGACGACGACGAGGATGATGACGACGACGACGTCATTGCCGTGGGCTGTGGTAGGTCTCTCGTGTGAGAGGAAATACATACACGGAGTGTATCTACGGCCTTATAGCTGCAAGATTCATTTATTCTTTTGGACAGAAGGAGAACATAGTTGCATCCCAAATTATGTAGCGTACATTGTGCATTTACACCGTGCACTACGTACACAACCTTCTAGTGTATGAATTTCAGAAGGGCAGTATAGTCACAGTTGGAACCCTGACTTTTTTTTTTTTTTTTTTTTTTTTTACTTGCCCCAATTATGAAACAGATTCCCAGTCAATGGAAGATGTCAAACATTGAAACTGTTAAAAAATGAAGTCACACAGCTTGGACTAATTTAAAATATATTTGTCAGCTAATTTTTCTATCTTGGCCATCATGAAAATATTTCTTTTATCGTCCAGCGTCCAGTAGGTGCCTAGAAACTCCGCTCCCTTCCTCTACGTACGCAAAACTGTGAATGTGAGTGATGAGTCCATGAAGTGTCCAGAATTCCATACTTCATTTTTTTTCAGTTATAGAAGTACATCAACTGGTGCTTGGAAACACAAAAAACACACACATGCTACGTACTAATTACAACACAACGGTGTAGAATAGGGCATAAGTATGCTATTTGGGACGCACCTATTGTGATCGATCCTCTATTTTGTATCATGGTTCTTGCAGTTATTAGTGTTGATTGATTGGGTTTAATACAAACCGTAATAACCTTGTGTTTCAGTGGTTCCACCAAAGAAGACGCCAGTCAAAGACTCGGTAAGAGAATGGATACCGGTTCATCGTGCTTTACTTTATGAAATTATGTCATAAAAACCCTTTAAATACAGTATTTTCCCGAGTTATTGCATACAATTTAAAGACCTGCTGTGTTTGAAACTATTGTACATTAGCTCATGGAAGCATCAGCTGCACTTCATAGATCTGCACAGCACGTGCAGAACCTGATGCAGACAGTCGGTAAATCCACACCGTCCACGGCGATCACGCCCACTAAAGGACTGGCCCCGCCCTCTCCATCCCGGGGCTCCATGTTGAACATTCCAGCGGTGTTCATGTCCTCTGGCCCCGCACATGCACCCACTCAACCAAATCCAGCTCTAAAGCAGGACGTCATGAGGCTCAACATGAGCATTCTGGGTAAAAAACGCACCAAGACCTGGCACCGTGGAACCCTGATAGCTATTAACGCAGTGGGTAAGGTTTATAACATCAAGTTATAAACAAATTTATAAATCGATTTATGCAGTCAGTGTTAAATGAAATTTTTTAATTATTTTCATTTTTTAATTACAATAAACTTTTAATTTTTTAATTTTAATTATTTTTTTTCTACTTTGATTTTTGAATCCTAAAGCACCTTGCAGATTTTTTTTTCCTTCTTGGGTTTGTGCAAATGTAATGAGGTGTGAGTTCTGTATAAGCAGCTTAGAAACATGCTCACGTTATAAATCCCACTTTATATCTAGGATCTACGCTGAGACTTTTCTTTTTTGACATGTCTACGTTTGCATGCTGTCACTGAGCAACGCTGCATATCATCATCTTTTCTGACGTTAATCCAACAACACTCACTGTACTCGGGTATAGTTATGTATTTGTTTCTAACATTTAAAAACTCCTGCACACTTCTCATATTTCATGTCACAGGCAACGGCTTTAAGTACAAGGTGAAGTTTGAGAATAAAGGGAAAAGCCTGCTGTCTGGGAACCACGTGGCGTTCGACTATCACCCGACATTGGAGAGGCTGTACGTCGGCGCTCGTGTTGTTGCCAAATATAAAGATGGCAACCAGGTGTGGCTGTACGCTGGCATCGTCGCCGAAATGCCCAACAGCAAGAACCGTATGAGGTAAGAATGATGAAATATCGCTGAAATTTTGTCGAAAAAAATAATTCTTGCGAAAAGAGAATTGCTAGAAATAATGGAGCTGATGTCTGTCTTTCAGGTTCCTGATCTTTTTCGATGATGGCTATGCTTCTTATGTAGCCCTGCCAGACCTCTACCCTGTTTGCAGACCCTGTAAGTGGTGTTCTAGCGAGTCATTTCTTCCTTTGCCCTCTGCTCCACGTGCCCAGAGCCCGACTCGATTGAACTGAACTCAAATCATTTTCTATATACTGTTGGGGGGGAAAATAGGTCATCAACACGTCAACTTTTCTTTGAAATGATTTTAAAAGTTCCAATTGCAGTCCAATTTACATGAAAATTTGATATCATTTGATATTAACTCAAGAAATCTACACAGATAAAGAAATTCTAATAGTACAATCGATAAAAGGTTCTATTTTATAAAGTGGAACGACAGCTGATTTCATTAAATAGTCCTGCCGACAAATTCGAATCAGCTGCGTTAGAGTTTGAAAGAGTTTTTTTTTTTTTTTTTTGCAAACACACTAAGAATACAAACATCTCATGATGGGTAGAGATAAAGAGCTTTCCCAAGTCCTACGACATAAGATTATTGCGCGGTATAACGACAGCACCGGATTTCACAACTCCTGAATGTTCCTGTAAGCACCATCAGAGCCATCGTAGGCATCGTGGAAGGAGCATCGCTCCACCGTCAGCCGGCCATGCACAGGAGCTCCTCGCAAGATTTCTGATTAGTGATTTAGTCAGAAAAGCAGCCCAAGAACCACTCAGAAGGAGAGTTCTGAGAAGGAAAGATTTGGAGGCAGCAGGTACTCCACCACCACCACCACCACCACGGCTTTCATGCACACTCGCCTCAGAAGGCTTTATAATGGAATCTTGAAGCTTGTTTGAAGTTTGCTGTACAACATTTGGAAAAGCCTGTGAATTACTGGGAGAGTAGAGCTGATCTTCTCAGCATTTACGAGCCCATTTGAGTCTCATTTGCACAGGTAGGAGGTAGAACTACTTTTTGTGTAGAGTTCTTGAGGTAATATCAACGTCTGGTAGAAATGATGTTTCGATACTTATTTCCCCCACTGTACGCGTGACACCCCAAGGAGAACCTCACATCCAATAATCTAAACTCTAGTACTATTTAATGCTGAGGTGTCAAAAATATGTCCTAGACCCAGAAATGCGCGATGAACGCTAAGGAAATGCACGAACCAAACGAATGTGTTTCCGTGTACGCTCAGTGCAGAAGACATGGGAGGACATCGAGGACGAGTCATGCAGGGATTTCATCGAGGAGTACATCACAGCGTACCCGAACAGACCCATGGTGCTGCTGAAGCCGGGGCAGATCATCAAAACCGAGTGGGAAGGGACGTGGTGGAGGAGCCGCGTGGAAGAAGTGGACGGCAGCCTCGTCAAAATGCTCTTCCTGGTATGAGACGCTTTGCTTTGCTTTGAGTTACTCGTCGTGTTTCTGTTTCCGTCCCTTAATATCACCACGTTGTAACTGAATAAACAAGGACATGCAGGACAGCTATTAAGCTGTGTGGCTTTGTGAGTTATAATAAGACGCCTATGCAAATTTTCTTTTAATGCATTTATTAATTTTTATGTCGCTTGGTTGTTGCATGCAGGATGATAAGCGCAGTGAGTGGATCTATCGTGGCTCAACACGCCTGGAGCCCATGTTCAACCTAAAAATGAGCACAGCCAACAACCAGGAGAAAAAGCTGGCTGGGCAGCAGCGTGCGCGGCCCAACATGGGTAACAATCTGTTCTGTTCTGTTCTGTTCTGTATGTGATGTGTGGGATTTTTATGTTGTTTGGGAAAAATCATACATATCTGTATATGTCTAACCTCTCCTCTGTTCATCTGTGTGCAGGAGCTATGAGGGTTAAAGGCCCTGTGGTACAGTACACTAATGAAAACAATTTACTAGCCAACCGCGCTGCAGTCACACAGTCTACACCACCTCGTCCACAGATTACTCCACAGCTTACTCCACAGCTTACTCCACAGCTTACTCCACAGATTACTCCGCAGCTTACTCCGCAGCTTACTCCACATCTTACCCCGCAGCTTACTCCACATCTTACCCCTCAGCCCATCCGTGCTGAGTGAGTACTGCCCCTACTCTGTACGAACTCTTCAACATTACGCCCCAGATTTCGATTTATATACCACTACCTATGTCTTTTCTCTGTAGAACGCAGATGGCTAAAAAGAGCACGTCCCCGTATGTCCCTGCCGCTCGTCAGATTGTCACCGCTGACCTCCAGCTCAAAACTGTCGGTATCCTTCCCCAATCCACAAACTCCAGGTTAGCAAGCTCATCGTTAGCCGCTCCTAATACTTCGTTTCTTCACACGGCCTTCATAAGTTTCTAATTGTCAAGATCTTTAATAAACAAGATTAAATCCTGTTTCAGCTTCATTTGCAATTTGCGTTTATGCTTTACAGCAAATTCGGGTTTCTTTTTAAGATAATACTAAATAACGTTAACCCGTTTTTGTTTAAACCTTCCTTCTCTTTTAGGCTTTTCTTCCTGCAGTCAGGGCCAATGCAGACCCTGACACCCATCGCTCCGGCTCCCCAAACCTTGCCTCCTACCATAACTCAAATGACTGCCATATCTACCATATCTCCCTATGCGGGTGAGCGGATTCCTCAGGAGCCGTCGTATCAGGCCCCTAATGACCGCCTCTTCTACATGGCACACACCTGCACACCCGATTGTCTGAAGCGCATCCGGCCCACGCGTCCCAACCTCCACCGGGGCCGGAACCCGCTCCTCACCCCGCTGCTGTACGAGTTCCGCCGCATGACAGCACGTCGCCGCCTCAACCGCAAGGTCAGTATGTAGCATGCGATGCTTTGTTTTGTTGTTTTTCAAGACAAAGCTTTTGGTGGCCTTTCTTCCTCTTTTCTCATTCTTCTTTTTGTTTCTTCTTGTATCCATGTCTTCCCACATCCTTTCCCCCTCTCTCAGATGTCGTTCCATGTGATCTACAAGTCCCCGTGTGGCCTGAGCCTAAGGAACATGTCGGAGATCCAGCGCTACCTCTTCCAGACCCACTGTGACTTCATCTTCCTGGAGATGTTTTGTCTGGACCCGTACGTCCTGGTGGACCGCCGCTTCCAGCCACAGAGACCGTTCTACTTCATCCGGGACATCACAGCCGGCCGCGAGGACATTCCTTTGTCCTGCGTCAACGAGATTGACAACACGCCCCCACCCAGCGTGGCTTACAGCAAAGAGCGCATTCCAGAGGACGGCGTCTACATCAACACCAGCCTCGACTTCCTGGTGGGCTGTGACTGCACCGATGGCTGTCAGGACAAGTCAGTGTCTCACTCACACGCAGGCTCACACTGAAATAGTGCAGTTCACTCTAACGCAGTGCTCTATTCACAGTGTTCATTCAGGATTGTTGGTGCATTCTTAAGTAGTAATTTGCATATTCATATTGGAGTACTGAATCTTGGCTATTTCCATAAAGAGAGCTTTGTTTAAATTATTTATAACGAGAAAAGAAATAATTCATTCATTCATTACTTTTTTAGTAAGCTTTTTCTTAGTCATGGTCTCGACGAAGCTCAGGACAACCAGACACAAGGCAGGAATACATACTGGATAGGACACCAGACGGTGCAATGGCAATGATAATATTTATACTAATGATAATTCATGACACTCTCAACGCTGTCAGTTTTGTGTAGAGTTTTCAAGACTTCTTTGCTTTCTTCTCCATGGATTGCACCGGTGTTTCATCATTTTGGAGGATACAGATACGAATAGGATGCCCCTTTTTTTTATTTATTTATTTATTTTTATTTTCTTCCCAAAAAGGTTTTCAGGGCATCTGGATGAGACTAGAGGTGTGGTGAACTGAGATATAGAAAAAACTCACAGTGTGAGCAGGAGCGAGGTCTTTACTGTCATGTATGAAGCACATGCAACGCATGTAATAACTACATGGTTTGGTCCTTGTGCTTAAGGCTAGTGCTTTGTTTTATATTTTAGGAAACAGAATGTAGAAATGATCACAAATAAATCTAAAAAGTGTGTGAACCGCTTGCTGTTTTACAAGTGATTCCAAGGGAATAATAGTGGGGCTCATATTTAATCTATCAAAATGGAGCAGGAATCTGGTCGTAAGAAGATTTCCAGGGTTCGAACGTATTAAGTTTGTTTGCAGGTCAAAGTGTTCCTGCCATCAGCTGACCCTCCAGGCCACAGGGTGTACTCCTGGCGGACAGATCAATCCCAATGCTGGCTACAATTCCAAGAGACTAGATGAGTGCTTACCTACTGGGTTTGTATCGCTCTCTTTTTTTTTTTTTTTTTTCTTTCTCACTCTCACACACAAACACATGAGCTCACACTTCAGTGGCGTACAAATAATAAAAAATAATCCATCAAAACGATCCTTATGCTTTTTTTTTTTTCTTTCCCCCCCACGTTCAGGATATACGAGTGTAACAAGCAGTGCCGATGTAATCCTCAGATGTGCACTAACCGCTTGGTGCAACACGGCCTCCAAGTGCGTCTGCAGCTCTTTAAAACCCAGAATAAGGGCTGGGGCATCCGCTGCCTCGACGATGTCGCCAAAGGCTCTTTTGTCTGTATCTACGCAGGTATCGAACAAGCTGCTCTGGATCCCTGTTGTCTTTATTTTGTTGTCAAATATGAGTAATGAGCTCCGAGATTAAGGATTTGAGTTCAATTCTCAGGGCTGTCAGAGAGGAGCTGTGTCTGAATTGTGTTCTGATTCCCCATCTCTATACTTTTTGGAACACATAAGTGATTGACTGATTTGGTACAAGCACGCATTGTCTTTTAAAAACTCTTATCATTCCATGTCTCTCTCAGGGAAAATCCTTACAGATGACTTTGCAGACAAGGAGGGTTTGGAGATGGGGGACGAGTACTTCGCTAACCTGGACCATATCGAGAGCGTGGAGAACTTTAAGGAGGGCTATGAGAGCGAAGCACACTGTTCAGACAGCGAGGGCAGCGGTGTAGACATGAGTCGGGTTAAAATATCTTCATCCCAGCAGAACAAAAATGGCCCCAAGACAGAGGACCACAACATCGGTAGCAAAGGTAAGAGCTTTAGATAATAAGAGTTATCTAAAGAGTAAGATAAAGTTTTTGTGGAGTTTTTTGAGGAGTACAGAATCGAATAGCTTTTGTAAAAGTGAGATATTTTCTGCCAGGACAAGATTCTTCTGACGAGGGCGAGAGCGACGACGACAAAGACGATTCAAACGGCGATGAGAGCGATAGCTCGGATGACACTTTTGTGAAGGACACGTACTTTTCCTCCAGCTCGGTGTGGAGGAGCTACACGACTCGCCGACAGGCCAAGGGCATGAAGGAAGGTGAGGCTAATGCTTGAATTGTTTGACTTGGATATCGATGATGACGGACTTAACCAGATCAAAGGCCCGTCATGGTGGATGTAGTACATACACAGTCATATGTTTTCATAAGATGTTCATTAATCTTATGAAAACATATTCATTAATCTGCTATGTTAGAATTAGTGTTCATTTTTATAAGAAGTGTTCTAATGGTTGTTGTCGAACGGTCGGTTCCTTCATATAGGACTTCTCTAAAAATTGCTGCATCTTATGTATGAATTACTTTGTCAAGTTTATGTTTAAGTTTATATATTTCCATTACACACACACACACTGCATGACAATGAACTCATTTTGTACTGGGATCAAGGCAACTACACCAATTTTATTCGCATTCGATTATTACTGAACCTTCAACATTCAGTAGTTCAGCTCGAGACACACAGAGGTATTGTTCATTTTTACATCAAAATAAACGTGACTATGTTTATATCATTCATTCGTTCATTCATTTTCTACCGCTTATCCGAACTACCTCGGGTCACGGGGAGCCTGTGCCTATCTCAGGCGTCATCGGGCATCAAGGCAGGATACACCCTGAACGGAGTGCCAACCCATCACAGGGCACACACACACACTCTCATTCACTCACGCAATCACACACTACGGACAATTTTCCAGAGATGCCAATCAACCTACCATGCATGTCTTTGGACCGGGGGAGGAAACCGGAGTACCCGGAGGAAACCCCCGAGGCACGGGGAGCAAACTCCACACACAAGGCGGAGGCGTGAATCGAATCCCCAACCCTGGAGGTGTGAGGCGAACGTGCTAACCACTAAGCCACCGTGCCCCCCTGTTTATATCATTTTTAAAAAAAAAAGGCTTTTGAGTAGTATCTTATTACTCAGGACAGGGATATTCAGTTAGTTGGTCCTGAGGACTAGTTCATGAAAAACCTCTCAAACGAGGGGTCGGAGAGATCTGGCTTGCAATATGAGTGATGAGACAACAACATAGGAGCCCATGGGTTGTGTTTTTGCACCTTTAGTCACAAAAAGTAAGCTTTTTTTTCTACATGTAAACATGCTAGTGTTGTATTTTGAAAATCAGAGAGCCATCTCGCACTTTTTCATAATTCAGTAATGTTTTCACTGTATTTCACTGATTTCTAATTATTTATTTTTATTTTTGAAAGAAATGAACAGAAGAAATGATACTAACAATAGTTCTCATGTCAACTCGCCTAACGTCACATGACTCCTGCTCTGTGCTGGAACAGACACGCGTCACTTCTTAGCTGTAGGGTCTGTAGTCCGACTGATCTAAATTTATTCTAGAGATGTCTTTTTTACAGTAATGGCCGGAACAAATTACCTTGCAGGCCAGGTACGGCCCATGTTCGGCCAGTCGAATAGCCCGGTCTTAGGAGTTAGTCAACACCTGATAACCTCCAGAGAAACTTCTCTTATTTATACAGGTAGCAGAATTTAGAAGCAAATGACGTGCATACACACACACACACACACACACACACACACACACACACACACACACACGCGATACAGCTACATCATTCTGTGCTGCATAAAACCTCATTATAGTTCAAAAATTACTAGATGCCCTTTATCTAATTTTTAAAGAGAAATTTTCACCCTGACTTTTATTTTGGCACCCAAATATAATACTGTTCATGTTAATCATCCAGTTTGGCAGCCTAGCCAAATTAGTGAGTTTTCTTTTTCCATTTCTGCCAAAACGTCATTAGAATATATAATATAATATAATATAATATAATATAATATAATATAATATAAAAGGCAAAACATCTGGCCATCGTCTCTGATGTGCCCTCATGTGTTCATCTGATTGAACACGTGTTCTCTTCTCGTCTGCCTGAAGACCTTGACGTGTCGCTTTTTTTCTAATTGGGCTTTTTAACAGATTAGTTTATTGCCAGGTTATCAGGCAATATCCATTAACTCCCCATGGGGCATAATGAAGTGGAATAGAAAGATTGATTGAGTTTTTGTCATGAAGAGTTCAATTACAGACTGACTGTGAAGTGATGTGGAGGTAATTAAGGGGGTTTATGCAGCTGCTACCTGCGCAATTATAAAATGACTTTATGTTTATCATCTCTTTCATTTGCAGTGATTCTCTCGTCTCCTTTCACTCCATGGACAGAATTTTAAGCTCTTCTTTCATCTCTCTCTCTCTCTCTCTCTCTCTCTCTCTCTCTCTCTCTCTCTCTCTCTCTCTATCTGTCTCTCTCTCTCTTTCTTTGACTCTCACACTCACACACACAATCTTGCGTACATTCTGGTCAAGAACATCAGTTAAAGTTCACATCAAACATCTGAACCACAGTGAAGTTAACCGTAGCGAGGTTGTTGGTGGCAGATACGCCTGGATGAGCATTACAGAAGATGCTGAAGGCTTGTTGAAACAGCTTGTTGGTGAGAGAGCAGAGCAGAATAGTGACTCAAACAGACACTCTTTTTACAAACACGGTGAGCTGAAAAGCATCTCAGATCAGGTAGAGGAAACTCAGGAAACTGAGACCATAGAAGCATTTAGAAGCCTTTATTATCGCCACATATACATTCCAGCACAGAGGAATTATTTTCTTCACATACCCCAACTGAGGGGGGGTCAGAGTGCAGGGGCAGCTATGATACAGGAAGGGTTGAGGGCCTTGCTCAAGGGTCCAGCAGGGGCAGCTTGGCTGTGCTGGGCCTTGAACCTTGATCCTCCGATCAACAACCCAGAGCCTTAACCAGTTGAGCCACCACTGCCATCATGAGCACAGTCTCACTCGAACTAGACAGGTGAAGACCTAAAGAAAAGACCAGGTGTAAAGACAAACGTCTATGTGGACGCATCTCTTTAAAAATAAAGAGACGATCCTAGTGAAGTTAAAAAGGTATCAGTACTTGAACTTAAACCTTCAAGTGTTTAGGAGAAAGGAGGTGAATTTCTGTAGCAGAAGAGAAAATGGCAAACGGTTGAAGATTGAGAAGAAATGTGTTACAGATTGTGGATGATGGAGAATTAATAAGATATTTCTATATATCCAATTGAGTGATTCAGATTAAGAGTGATTCAGGAATTGAAAGAAACTCAGAGCAAGGAAAAGCCAAAAACTGAGTATGTTTTTTTTTTTTTTTTGGAAGATTGTGTGTGATTTAGGGTTAAATAAGTATTTACTATTAAGCTAAATTAAAGGTGGGGTCTCCGTTGTTTGAGCCAATGTTCACATTTGAAATCACCAAAACAAACACGCCCCTAACCCAAATGGGTCCCACCCCTGTTTTGATAGCTCCGCCCCATACATACACCAGACAAGTATAACCCAGACAACTATTATGGCGGAACCTGCTGGGGCGGCTGGCCGAGGGGATATTTGTATCAATAAATGAACTCAATGAGTAATACTATGGTAATACAAATGTGTTTTTGTAGTACTGTGTATTGTACCGCGAAAGGTTTATCTCCGTTTCACGCGGAAGATGTTCAGTTCTCTCCAGCGCTGGAAAGCTGATCCTATATCAACACGGGTCTTACTTCTTGCCTTATCGTAAGCCTTTCTTCGCTTTTCGTTTTTAACCGCCATGTCAATGTTTCTGCTAATGTCACACATGCGCACTGAACACTCTCTCCGCCCATATTGACAAGACACGCCCCTTTCTGCTTATTGGCTACAGATTAGTTTTGTTTTTGTTTTGTTTGGTGGCCCAACACAGTTTTCTGAAGCATTTCTCAAACAACGGAGACCCCACCTTTAAAAGCTCTGTGAGCTGATTCTTAGAAGCTTGAAGAACATGGGCCCTGTTCCTTTTATATATGTCCAGTTTGGGTGAGTCTGTGCCCAGACTCATATTCTATAATAACATTATTATACATTTTGGTAACTCAAAATCAAATTCTGGTACATCTTCCTCAAAGTCTAATTGTCTGCTGGTTTCAATGACATTGTCTGTAGAGTGAAATTAACATATGGAAAGTAATATTTTCCTATGAACCAAGCTGTCTCTGGAATTATACAAAGTAAAGTAACCTTAATTTCGAACCGAGTGTTATCATGTGGTTATCATTAACAAAGATAGAAAAGTGATCATGAGTTGTGGTGGCATGTTTTCCTGTGTGAAACTATTACTCTTGTAAAATTATTGTGGACATGCGTTAGATTGATTTCACAAGCCTCATAATTAGTCTGGGGTGCCCCAGATAATGCTTGTTTTTCCGAGGCATCAAACTCGCAAATAAAACCAATGTAGTTTTGTCACAGCGTTCTATGTCCAATCCTCGCCATTCTCCTGATGGTAACTGTGTGATAAACCTAAAAGTCCCTGAAGTCCATTCTTTAATACATTCTTCTGTAATATTCCCAAATTGTCCATACTTAGAATCCTTTCAAACAATTTTTCCAATCCTTACAAATCCTTGGGATTATTTACTTGAAGATGTTCTCTGAAGAGGTGATGAACTGGTTGCAACAGCACTGTGATACCTTAGGAACGCTTGAAGATGTTCTCTGAAGAGGTGATGAACTGGTTGCAACAGCACTGTGATACCTTAGGAACGCTGTTGTCAAGAAGACCTTATACATTCCTCTTACCCTGTTCATCTGGGTTTGGAGATCCTGCTGTAAGGTTCACCAAGACCAGAACATGGATCCATTGTAGATAAGCACTTTGGGACAGCGTTGGGCACTCTTGTATCTTTAATGCTGTCACGAGAGCTGCCATCCTAGTCCATCTGCCACCCCCACATCTTTATTTCTTTTTGACCTGAAAAACACTTGAAAACATAATGAATTTATCCCCCCCCCTTTTTAACACAGCACACAAAAACATTGCAAACACATACAACATAAACTTGCCTATTTACATGGACCTTATGACTGCCATCAGATTTTTATGATATCAATGGATCTATGTGGAATGATCTCTTACCAGGTTGTTGGTTTTTAGTTTTGTGGCAGAGCTTATGATGTGAATCACTGCCTAGTCTCTCACAGTGAGCAGACCATGGGTCCTCATTTTGGTAATTCTTTACCACAACGTCATCGCTACTTTCAAATTTGTGATGGTGTACATTCTGACCAGAATGCATTTTGTTTTTCTGAGTTTGCCAAATTTGTTGAGTGGCTCGGGTGAAAAACAGCAGGCAAGGAGTTACACAGATTTTTGAGCTCCTTTCTCAGTCTGTTTACTGTAGCCTGTAACTGGTTTAAATCTGTTTTGCGGCCTGTTTTCTTAAGGGAAAATTTGCATTCCCTTGAAATATGTCCCTCCTTGCGACATGAATAACACACCAGGGGGTTATCAGGGTTACGAGAGGGTAGTCTTTCCTTTCTATCTCCAGTAGTGTAGTTCTCGTTTTTCCAGGAAACCTGGCTGGCTCTTTTCTTATTGAGGTTTTTCACACCTACTGCTGAAACAGGATGGGATCTCTTTGCGTTAGCATTGTTGTTGAAAAACTGTGTCATTTTAGCAATGATGTCGTTATAATCAGAGAGATGGGTTACAAACATTGACACAGCAGAACGGGTGAGTGAATCACATTTGTTAATCAAAGCGGATTTAAAACTGACATCATTCGGTGTGATGTCAGGATTGCCACTGAAAGTTTTAAATGTCTCCAATAATCGCTCTGAAAATGCCATGGGGTGCTCCCCTTTCCTCATGTGCACATCCGATATTTTATCCCAGTCAAAGGACATTACACCTAGGACTTCAAGCAGTGCCTGTTTCCTCTCTAACTTATTGGCAGTTCTAGTTTTGACTTTCTGATTTAACGCTCCAGACAAAGTGTCAGGAAAACACACAGTTAACAACACACACGCATCACCATCTGTAAATCTGGAAATGTCAACATATAGCTCGAAAACTTTTAGAAAGTCTAATGGATCTTGTTTGGCAGGATCAAATTTACCAATACTTTTAATCACAGCTTCGAGCTCATTGTGTTTAAACCCTCTGACCATAGTAGAGGTCATTGGTTCCTCCGCTCCTTCATTAGCACACATAGTTGTAGTCAAGTGAATTGGGGCCATGGGGAACTTAACTGTACAGTCAGAGTATTGACTGCTGACTGACTGAGAATCTCTTTCTGAGTTCTCATCACTGACTAACATTTCAGGAACCTGATTGCTCCACATGCCACATACAGATGTTTTACTGATGCTAGTTTCAGTTGTGCCATTTTTTAACAGAAATTGACAAGCAGACTTTGCTTCCTCTAAATCTTTGAACAATGTTTCCACAGACTTCTTTCCAGAGTATTCCATTAATCTGGTAATCTCTTTTAGAGATAATCCCATCATCTAGTCTAGATTGCAGTTGCTCGTTTTCAGCCTTTAATGCATTTAAAGTCTTTCTAGTGACTTGGTACGATGCAAGAACTGCTTGCAGTGCATTGGCAATCTGTCCTTTTTTGTTCTTGGGCATTTTAGGGTCATTTTCAAACTTAGAAATAGCCCACTCATACGGTTTATCAACAATGTTCTCTATTCCATCAAACATTCCCTGAGAACCGTGTTTAGCGATGTACTTAACAATCAGCTGTTCCATTTTTACAAACTCACAGCTTTCCTTAAATCTTAGTCTTACAACTATACACAATTTCTGTGACTACAGGCTGTCTAGTTAACTGTTAGTCTATTTATTCACAGCTCCAGTACTTCGGACACAAATGAACAAAACAGCCACAATACTTCGGGCTTTTGAACTCAAAAAGTCTCACTGCTTCGGACACAGACACACTCTGTCTGGCCTCGAGTTCAACTATAGTAACACTTAACACTCACAACTGTACCACTCACAAACACTCACCAACATTAACACTCACAAACAATAACCCTCACAAACACTTTCAGACGCAAACAGTAACACTCACAAGCTCACAAACAGTTTAAAATGTAACACAGTCACAGTACGTCGGACAAAACCACAGTACGTCGGGTTTTATTTATTATATTTTAAAACAGTCTTCTTAGCCCCAGCACTTTTGGACTTAAAACGTTAGTTTAACACTGTCACAGTACGTCGGACAAAACCACAGTACGTCGGGTTTCTTTGCGTTTAAACCTACCCGTTTACTTAACCACAGTACATGGACTTAAAACGTATGTTTAAAATACTGTTACAGTCTGTCAGACAACACCACACTACCTCGGGTTACACTACCTTTAAACTCTACAGAGCCGCGGTGCGTCGGGCTCTTTACACTATTACTGTTTCAGTTACTTTAGAAACACTTTTAGCTATAATTCAACTGCCACACTGCATCGGGCTGATTCAGTTACTTTAGAATCTTAACAGAATTATAACAAACGCACAACAAGTTTCAGTTACTTTAGAAACCTATCAGCTTAAGCACTTTGCTTCAGTTACTTTAGAAACAACAATTCACATACAACTCTGTCACCACACTGCGTCGGGTTAATTCAGTTCCGTTAGAATCTTAAACAGAAATGTACAGAATAGGCTTAACAATAATAATAACTCCTCCTGCTTATGATCAGTAAACTCTACTCTATGTTCTATTCTACACTAAAACATTTCTTTTCTAGGTTTTTTTAAACGAGGGGGTTCCCTGAATCAAAAAAACAGCGTAAAAGAAGAAAATTACGCTTTTCTTACCTTTCCCCACTTTTTTTTTTTTTGGAATCCTCCTGGCTGGCTCGCCAATGTAAGAAATAAAAAATGCATAGTGTAAAAATAAGACGATGATGTTGAAGATCTTAATGAAGAACAAGAAGTTTATTCCAGCATAGCAGTGACAAAATACCTGACGTACTTTGGGTTCATCGGAGTCAATAAGAACCCAGAACAAATCCTGCTCAAGCATTATATACAGATTTCCCTTTTGGTAATTTAAATGAAGTTCCGCTTTGAATGTGTGTTGAGTGTAAGAATTAAATGTCTCCCAAATGGCTGGGCTAGACCTTGTTGTCTAGCTGATTGTCTTTAAATGTTAATCATGGTCACGTACACCTTGTCTTGGTATTTTTACAATTGTTATCAACCAAGTGGTCACTTTAAATGGTAATCGCAGTCACGTAGACCCTTTGTTTGTGGTAATGCTTAATGTCCTGCTGCCGTTCCCATGTTTATAATTGAATCAAGTTTATACATTTAGAGTCCTAAACGTATTACCTTATGATACTTAAACCTTTTTAGGAATGAGCTCATTTAGATGTGTACCTTGGAGTGGAATTTGGGTGCAATTTCTGTAATTTCTTACATCTGATAGAAGTGGAACCTGATCGGTTGTCTTCTGCTGTTGTAATTCACCCACCTGAAGGTTTAATGTTGTTGTTGTAGCCTTTAAATCAGCAGTTTATGAAATAACAACCACCACCATTCCACATTCATAGTCACAGAGATCAGACATTTTCTTCATTCTGATGTTTGACGTGTACGTTAGCTGAAGTTCTCGACGTGTAGCTGTACGATTTTCTGCATTGTGCTGCTGCCACGTGATTTGTTGATTAGACCAGTGCATGAATGTGCGGGTGTGCAAGGCAAGGCAAGTTTATTTGTGTAGCACATTTCATACACATAGGTCATTCTAATTGCTTTACATAGAAATTGGAAAACAGTTTATAAGAGAGAGAGAAAAAAAAAAAGCCGTTCCTGATTCAGTGAGTGCACATACCGATTAATTCAGTATTTCTTCATCCGTTCTTCTCCCTCTAGAGAGTCAGGATAGCAAGGATGGGATGAGCGTGTCAGCTGGAGGAACAGAAGACAGGAAGCCACCGCCTGTGCCAGAGGAGTGTGGGAAAAGTAAAGTGGCCTCATGGCTGACCAGCCAGTCCTCTTCCACTGCAGCACCGAATGTCAAAATAGAGGGAGGGATGAAGACAGAGAAGAAGGTGAAAGGACATCAGCTGCATCTCTGTTTTTCTCTACTTGCTATTTTTCCTTCTTCCAATCTCTCTTTTATATTTTTCACCCCCCCTTGCAGGATGTGATGACCCTCTCCGACAGCGATGATGTGCAAACTATCAGCTCAGGCTCTGATGACAACAAAGAGCGTGAAAAGAAAACTCAGGGTAAGAATGAAGTCTTCTCATGAAATCAGGAACTTTTATGTGCAAAGAAATGAAAAGGTTTCGTCCTGATTTTTCATGTTACGTATTATTGTATTATAAAGGTCTATATTTTTAAACACCTCTTGAGCCTTAAAACCAATATCTCCGTAGGTTTGATTTGTAAAATGCTTGTAGTATTGCAGACAAGTTCATTTCTATCTAGAGATACATAAGCTTTTGTGCAAATATGAAGAACAGAAGCTTGGCGTCATTTCTTTCTTTCTTTTTTTTTTTTTTTTTTAAATCTTCTGTCACATGAATTAGATCAACCTTTTAAGTCACTCTTTTAAATCTATAAAAAAAAAAAAAAAAAATTGAAAAATTTAATGTTCGTGAATTGTCATTGATGACATGACCTCCGATCAACAAATCTTTTTAGACAAGTTTCCTCGTCAGAAACGATCGGCGCTATTGCTTTTATTCACACCAAGTATAGGTGTTCATTGAAATGCATGACTACCAGTTATTGTACTTTATATATTTTTTTTTGAAATTCTAGGAATTTCAAGACATCCGTACTTCAACTGCAGTGCCTGAAAATCATTATCTTAGCACGATTGGGTTTTTTGTTCTTTGCAATCTGAGAGATCTAGATTTGCCTTTTCATGGAAAGATTTAACAGAAAGCCGAGTTTACGTAATAAGCTTTCTGCTTTGTTAATGACTTTTTTTTTTAAATCAGACAAGCAGGACTTTTCTTCTTATTACTTTTCTTTGACTGTTTAATCTCTTATCCCTCTATCTTTATTTCTTTCTCCCTCTTTCTGTCCCTCGCTCAGCTGTGGTGAAGAGGCAGGTGGCAGTGAAATCGACGCGAGGCATCGGTTTAAAGTCTTCACACAGCATGATGGTGAAAACGGGCGGTGGAGGAACCGGGGGCTCGGCAGCCAATCAGGGCCAAGGAGGCGCTACCTTAGACAACGGTTCCAAAAGCACGCGGCAGTTCTTTGATGGAGAGGAATCATGTTACATAATCGATGCCAAACTGGAGGGCAACCTTGGACGCTACCTCAACGTCAGTACTGATCCTCTGATCTTGAGAGGAGGAGAACTTTTTTTTTTTATTTCAGTTGGATTTATTTCTCAACATCCTAATTCTACCTAGACTTTAATTCGAGCATGACTTCATACAAAGCCGTTAGTTTGTACCGGCCACGTGCTACCGTTTAGGAGGAATTTATTCGAATGTGGTTTTCTTTATTTTCACTTGATCTGTTCGTTGTCTTCTTGTTTAACAGCATAGCTGCAGTCCTAACCTGTTCGTCCAGAACGTCTTTGTGGACACTCATGACCTGCGATTTCCGTGGGTGGCCTTCTTCGCCAGCAAGTATGTTCTGTAACATTTACACCTTAGTGCTGTTGACGTCTCAGATTTATAATTCAAATACTTATGCACTCGCTCTAATTACGTTATCATTGAAGTATGCTAACGTTATCATCTAGAGCCCTATTCGGACGGGATTAGTTTTACGTGGGGACGTGGGGGTAAAGTAATTATTACCAGAGCTTCTTGGTGATTTTAGTCCCGTCCGAATGTGCCATCTCGGTAATCATTACGGACAATGTCAGTAAAGATTACGGCGACTTTTACCTTCTGTAAAAAGGACCGGAAAAATTACCTCAGGTAATACTAATCCCGTCCGAATAGACCCGTTGTAAATATGTACGGTAAAATTCCGTTATTTCCTGTTTAAAAGTAGTTTTTGGCGCGTTTTGCAAGCATGGAGGCGCCATGTTGTCTGTTTGTGCACGTGATAACAGGAAGCAACGTCATACGCACATGACGACAAGGAGGTTACTGTGGTGCGTAAAGTGAGTTACCCCTCCCACTTCTGATAGTTTTACTGAGATGTCTTGTCCCATGCGAATTGGCCAATTAATATTACAGACGTCCTGAGGTAAAATTGCATTACTCCACGTCCCCACGTAAAACTAATCCCGTCCGAATAGGGCTTAAGACTTTTCCTTTTCTCTTAAACAGCAACGTTTTTTAAAAGAAAAGTGTAATCTTTGATAAATTGAGGCTTCTGTTTATTTTATTTAACAGTAATGAAAGGAGTCTCCTCAGATTTACTGCATTTACTGTAACAGAGATTAATAAAGAGATTAATAAATTAAAGATTGGGATTGTTGGTAAATTTCTGGGGTGTATGAAATCTGAACGATGTTAATACCCATTTTAGGTCTGTAACTTCACGCCTCGTCATGTTTTATTCCTTACTTATCATCTGATGCTATTTTTCTAGATTTTTTGTTGGTGTGTTGGTACCTTTGCAAAATTAGGAGATTGTTAGAGGAACATCGAAAACAGATCAACAGAGATATAACAACGTAGATATAACAATAGATCGTGGACCTGTTCATGTACCGTGGCTTGTCTGCGCTAACGGCTTCTACGCTTTGCGTCTACAGGAGAATCCGCGCAGGAACGGAACTGACATGGGATTATAACTACGAGGTCGGCAGCGTGGAAGGAAAAGAGCTGCTCTGCTGCTGCGGTTCCACCGAGTGCCGAGGACGTCTGCTCTAACGCATACTTATAAAACACACACACACGTGGTTACAGGTTATTTACATTCAGACCCACACGTCGTCTCTGCGTGTGATGTTTTTCTGTCTTTAGGAAACTACATATTTGTCATTAGAGGACATGGAGTAAACTGATGTGAATGAAATATGACGTACGCAGTGGAAAATGTCAGATGCTCACCGTAGCTACAAAATTACCATAAATTTCATTCTTTCTTCATTCAACTCTGCCTTAAATCTAAAAAAAAAGGCCACACTTTGTTGTGCATACAAAATAATTTCCTGCATTTCATACATTTCCACGACAAAGCTCTTCTCCAAGCCTTTCTCTCTGATCTTTTATCAATTAGTGTTGAACGAATCAAACTTTTACTCGTTGTGTTTTCTTTGCTTCATTTTTATAAGCCACCAGGTTTTGCGTTGTCTGTGTATTCCGTATTTGTCACGTTTGTAAGGAAAGACCAAACTCTACTGCGCAGCATAATAAATTTTTGTTCATAAGCATCCCGCCTTCTTTTTTTTTTTTTTAAATATATATTATGACTCAAAACATTTAATCGGGTAGAGAAAAAGTTGTAGCGGTGTGAAGTCATTAAACATTACACTCCACCCTGTCAGCTGCTATGGGCAATTTTTATTGAGCAGGATTTGAAGGTTACTGGCCATGAGAAATGTATCATACAATGTTTATCATAAAAAGCAGCAAGGTATATTAATTGACTTCCAACGATGATTTAAACAGCAATATTTCTTGTTTATTTCAACTTAATAACCGTCGTATAAATTGTCTATTAATTTGCTAGTTAAGCGCATAGAGATTCATAGAGTTCAACGTCTCTTACATCATATTGAAAAAAAGTTTTTGGTCACTGATTTAATCAGAGGACAAATTAAAGGAAAATGTTGGTTTTGGTCTACTTGTTCATCGTATAGGGAATTATCTTCTTCTGGTTGATGGGCATGTTTCTTTTAGGATGACTCAGCCTCATCCACAGAGTACGGTGACTCGAATGATTTTATGGAGAATTATGATGACATGTTTGACAGTGCGTGCTACCAACACCGTCAAGACACCAGCTAAGGAAATATCTCTAAAGAAATCTGGGATTCTTCTTCCAATACGAGACTTGTATAATCTCGCTCGAACACTTTAATGTTGGTTTTTCCTTCATCAAACATCTGTACAACGTGAAAGATACAGACTGAGAAACACAAAAATTTATAAGATCTTTGATTTAACGTTTAGAAAGTATAAATGACTACTGACGCTGACATTTACGGTAATTGGCTAGTTTTGCTTTAGATTCACCAGACTAACATCACCAATTTAAGATTCATGACCACAGTCTGCTCTGAGATTCATGAGCTGTGGAGAGCCACTTCGATATTTCAGTATATGCCCATGTGAGAATTTAATAATACATATCCATCATTAAATCTCTGATATGCACCTTGGACTCGAAAGGAGGAAGAGTAATCAGCAACAGTTCTGCCTAGGTAGGTCTAGGTGGGAAGTTGTAGCTCTGAGATTAAGGTGTTGGCCTACTGAGTGAAGGGTCATGAGTTTGGTTTCCCGGGCCACCAAGGTGACACTCCTGGGCCCCTGAGCAAGGCCCTTAACCCTCAATTGCTCAGCTGTATAAATAATAAAGATAAATGTAAGTTGCTGTGGATAAGGGTGTCTGCCAAATGCCATAAATGTTTATTGGTCTTTGTTCTAGTAGAGTTTCTGAGACCCAGTGTTTCAGTAGTTGGGTCACCTACAAGCCCGTATGTCCCCATATCAGAGGCTAAACTGACCAGATTGCAGGAAATGTTTTAGTCAGGAGGATATCTGAACTATGAGTATCTATAGCTATACACACCCTGAACAACAAACCCAAGTCTCAGATGGACACAGACATGGCAGCATTGATGTGTGAGAGCTCTCATGGAGCCACAGGTTGTCCATCACTATCCAAAATCACACAGCCTGTTTAGAGTTAGATCAAAGTGGATGACCCTACAGAAAAAGGTCCTCCATCCACGATTAAGCTCTAAGTGTACTGTGTACTCTCAGATCCAGAATCGATTGAACAGTCTTTGTTTAATGAAAAAAAAAAGATGACCAAAAACTAATTGAATATTTGACTATGTTGTTTAACTATTGATAAACTAGTAACCGGGGGGCACGGTGGCTTAGTGGTTAGCACGTTCGCCTCACACCTCCAGGGTTGGGGATTCGATTCACGCCTCCGCCTTGAGTGTGGAGTTTGCTCCCCGTGCCTCGGGGGTTTCCTCCGGGTACTCCGGTTTCCTCCCCCGGTCCAAAGACATGCATGGTAGGTTGATTGGCATCTCTGGAAAAATTGTCCGTAGTGTGTGATTGTGTGAGTGAATGAGAGTGTGTGTGCCCTGTGATGGGTTGGCACTCCGTCCAGAGTGTATCCTGCCTTGATGCCTGATGACGCCTGAAATAGGGACAGGCTCCCCGTGACCCGAGATAGTTCGGATAAGCGGTAGAAGATGAATGAATGAATGAACTAGTAACCCAGTGCAACCCATTGCATCACCATGCCACCTTAGTATTTAATCAGCACTTATTCATATCTTGCACAATTAGTACGAATTAACTCATTAACAAAAAATCATTGAGGAGTATGGGAAATGTATAAACAAGTGAACAAGCCTATTGTGTTTAACACGTAGTCACCTGTGCCCACATTTGTTTAAACCTCAAAACTAACATTTCCAACAATTCCTAGCCAACAGGCTCATCACATGAATCAATACCAAACTCTATATTAACTTATGCAGTAGTCTAGGTTGTGTTATGTCTGTGATACCCACATTTCAATCTACAGCATATAAACCATGAACTATTCACTTACCATCTGTGAAGTGGTGGCTTATTGGCCAAATATTGGTATGAAGCTAATGCGCTCAAATCCCAGCGCTGCCAGAGTTGGGCCCTCGAGCAAAAAACCTTAATCCTCAGCTGGTGCTAGTTGTATCCTATCTCAAGTGTAAGCCGCTTTGGATAAAAGCATCGGCCAAATGAGCTCGATCTACATTCTGAGGATTTAGTTTGGTTACCTGGATAACTCTTTTACATATAACCTGACCATTTGCCTGGTTCTGTGTTGTGCTTCTACATTGCTCTTTTTTATTAGCTGTACTTCTTCTCCATTAATAAACTCTAACATTTACCGTAGAGCTCTCAGGTGTGCACTATGACAGCATGACAATATAACAAAGGCATTTTTTAAAAAAATGCTTGTAAGGAGAGTTGTACACCTAATTAACATTAAAGAGACTCTACAATGGAGTTGGTTAAGATTGCTACAATGTGATCCAGCACCAGTTTGTGCAATTGATACTCATGTCAAACCCAGAACGGTGTAAATATATAACAATATATAAAGCATGTGTTATATTTTTTCTGTTCTTCTTTTGCCAAGAATATACCATCCGACCAAATTCTAACGAACGTTATCTAAGCAATCTGAGGTCAGTCCAAATCACAGTACCACAATCCCAAGACTACACTGAAGTGAACACCATATATTATATTTATTCTGTAGCACGAGGACGTTCTGTAGCACGAGGACGTTTTCTGTGAGACAGACCAGACACCGATGTGTGTGATCTATAGAAATGGACATCAAGGGCACAATATCAAACCTAAACTGAAGTGGCCAGGAATAAGAATATATAATATATAAGAACTATATTTTGTGTTATCATGTTTGTAATGGTTGGTGGTTTGATTCCTCTCTCTCTCTTCTGTGTGTATGGAAGTTCTGCCTGTGCATCTGGGATTTCCTCAGGGTACTCCAGTTTCCTCCTGATTGGCATTTCCATGTGTCTAAACACGTGTCTGTGTGTGTGTGTGATTGTGCCCTGCGATGGGTTGGCACTGTCTGTCAGCTCATATTTAGAAAAGGGAAGATTGTGCTTTCCTCTGAGTGTGTGATGCTGCATGTACAAGCTAAAATCATGAATATTAGTTGTCGCATTAAAATTTTAAATTGTGTGGAAGCCTCAGCTTTAGCCTCTTACTACCTAATATATATATATACACCGTTTCATATATTTTAGCAACCCAGGTCTTTGTGCAACTTTGAAAAGAGACTCTAACCAGCATGAAATCGCACACAAGTCCTCCTGCCCTTTTCAACTGAAGAGATTAATCAAGAAAAAGCCAACGGTCAGGGAAGAAACGGAAGCCCTGGCTGGCATGAGAGATTGTGTTGACATAAAAAAAGAAAGAAAAATAAAATGCTAAATGAAAGATGACTAAGATTTGCAAAAAAACCCACATGCACATCATTATACGTGATAAAATGTATAACACACCCAATCAGTGAAACCCAGTGAACCCAGACACTTCTACAGAGATGGATGCATGGCTGATTTGGAGTCGACTTTGTACAGCGTGAACATTATGAAACATGAAATTCAGTTTATGAAATGTAAATATCCACACAAACAAGTCTCTCCAGAGGAGGCTCGGTGTGTTGTTTTTATTCAGCTAGCCGAGGTCTATTCTTGCTCCATTGACGTCTTTTCAAAATTGGTGTAAATAATGACATTTTCTCTTTAAAATAGGTTGTGTAAATAAATAAATATTTGCTATCTTGGAGAAAACGGTAAATAGATCACTCAGGTTCTGAGTTCAAAGAACTTAGAAATCTTCTCGTAGGGCAAACTACAGAGATAATAAATAACCAAGGTAAGCCCCAGATATAATTTGCACTTAATATAAAGAGTTTCTTAATTATTCGGAAAACTCTGCTTATTTTGAGGAGTAGCACCAGTTTCTGAAGTAAGAAGGAGCTGAAACTGAAAAAGTTTGTGGTCTCAGGACCACAGGGAGGAATAAAGGCCATGATTCATACATTGGAGACCGAGATATTAACAAGAGCTCTTGTCATGCCCCAACCAGAAACCTTTACGCAGGTGGACCAAGCAAATGGGATATGATAATGTACTAGCTCATATTAAATATCTGATGCAATATATGCTGTATATTATGCAAGGTTTCTTATAAATACTTTATACCGTTAATTTATTAAATTCTGTATTGATTTTTTATAAAACATATGGCTGTAAGGTAAATCAAAAATTTATATGACTCACCTGAACAACCCCGACACTTACCCCAGGATGATGTTCTTTGTTCAAAGTTCAGCATCTAACACTGTCAGTACGTCCAAGCTAATCTTGATGCATCGCCATGGTGTTATCTGTTGTAGGCATGCACAGGTATGCAGATATGGGTGAAGAGGGAAAGGGAATACTCCTCTCTGCAACTGGACCATGGACGTTCTTACAAACAGACCACAGTCTGCCAGACAAAATCACCTCTTCCACTTTGTCTCACTCCCAACACTGGGCTTTCCCCAGGGATGCATATTGTCCCCTTTCCCTTTTCACTCCCTCTTCACCCTTATCTGCATACCTGTGTTCTTATAAAAGTAATAGTAAAAAAAAGAATATTTGCACTAATATTATTTGTTTCGTCTTGCGGAGCGTTTTTTTATATCAAAAGGAAGAACTGTGCTTAAAGCTATCTTTTTGTTACTAAAATTAGCATGTTGATTTTGTACGTAGGTTCTAGGGATTTAAACGATTCTACATCTGAATTTACTCAATGTTGTAAATATGAGGCAAGTCTTGTCAAAATTGACATCCATAGCAGCCAAAGATTTGTTCAGAAAGACCTGACAATGTTTGAGCAGGGATATGGAAAGTGATGACAAGTCTGTGCTAGGAAAATAGGCCGTCTACGTCATATGGGGCTACAGAACTGGTTTGACATCTTTTTTGTTCCAGGTACAATAGCAAGTACGTGAAAGCTAAATCATAAGTGACTGGACTGAGAAAGGATCTCTTTCTCTTGAGTGACACACTTATCCTTTGAAAATGTATTCTTCGCTGTCCTGGCAGATCCAGTGCTCAGTATGTCTGGGTGATTACACCGATCCAGTGATGCTGTCCTGCGAGCACTCTTTTTGTCGCCAATGCATCACCGGACACATGAACAGCAGCCTGGACCCAAACCTCTGCCCTGAGTGTCGCAGACCTTACACTGAGAGAGATCTGCGCTCCAGCCGACTTCTGAGAAACATGGTGGGTGTCGTGAGACAACATCTTACAGCACAAGAGCAGATGGAATCCTCACCCACACAAGCACCGCAAGCCCTGAGTGACACCCTGGTTTGCACCGAACACGACGAGAAGCTGAAGCTCTTCTGTGAAACAGACCAGAAACTTCTGTGTGTCGTGTGCCGTGATGGAGACAAACACAGAGGTCACCAGTTTAAACCTGTAAAAGAGGCTGCTCAGATAATCAAGGTAAATAAACATGGAATTCCACAAAACAGGCTGAAAAAAATTTCCTTTCACTTCTATCAATGAAATGTATCATTAATGCGTAACTGTCTTTTTTTTTTGTATAGGGGATAGTAAAGGGTGCTGTTGGATTCCTCGTCAAGGAGAACGAACAGCTTAACGTTATGACCCAGAAACATACAACTGAGATCACTAAGACCCAGGTAAATACTCTTTTATACAGTCAAAGGATGATCTCATACTGTAGATGTACACGTTCAACACCGAATTCGCTAGAATACAGGTCTTCAAACCTATTGCTCTGAAAACATACACTGTCTATTTGCTGTAGTATTCACTGGTACTCATTTGGAAGAGAAATTGACTTAATTGTCATTATATGTCATGAAGTTATACATATTCTATGATATTCAACGGGGTGTAGGTGTGGATCATTCTAACTTTGTAACCGGATCGGATAAGTAATCACATCGCTGCTGTGAAACTAATTCTGGTGTAACCAGTTGACACTGAAAGTCATATAATTATTCACATGATCTCATGAGGATACACCTGCTCAATAGCTGAAAAAACAACAGCAGCATCGTCAATCAAAACCAGTCTGGGACACACTCAGTTTTGACTCATGGGCTGAACCTTTATGGAACTTTTAAATATTAGTCACATTGTGTAAATCAAACGGTAAAATCCACTTCAGTCCAATTTAGCCCATTGGACAGAGCTGTAACAAAAAATGTGGAAAAATTCAAGTGGGATGAATAAAATAGTTCACAAACAATAATCCAAAAATACCTCTTTAAACCCCACAGATGAGGTCCAAAGAGCTATCAGCCCAGATATCTGCTCAGTTTAAAGAGATGCACCACTTCCTAAAAAAGAAAGAAGAGGAAGTAAAAAAGCAGTTGGAGGCTAAAGAGCAGGATGCCATCACAATCCTGTCCAAAAACACATCCGTCATCAAAGAAAGTCTGATGGAGGCAAAAGAATTAGAGTGTAATTTTCAGACTGCTTTGGAAATGAATCAGCCTGACTTATTTTTACAGGTAAATTCACATACATAGTATGAGTTATATTCACAGTGCATTAACCAATGTGGCATGTTTATATTGTAATCTAGTTTTAGGTCATTTAATAATTATTAACAAACATATTCAATTAATGAAAAATTCATTAATAAACACCTTATTTTATTGTAGGGAAATCATGACATTATTTTTATTTTTGTCTCCCTTTAAAGTGGTGGAATGAAAAAGGATTTCCGATTACAGAAAGAATGAAAACAAAAAATAACGTGACTCCAGATACCAAGTAATTTTTAATAGCTATATCAAATTTACATTTATCTTTAAGGGCTTTTTACACTGTGTGGTTCATTGTAGTTCTAAACCCTGGAAAAGGGGAACGTTTTATGCCTGTAATTTAGAATTGGGATTAGCAACACATTTGACAACAATCGAGGTTACAGTATGAATCCCTGCTCTGAAGCAGGACTGTGGTGCCAAATGTGTATAGTGAAGAAAGATGTTGTGTTAGAATGTTACGGCTAGATGCTTAGCAACAGACACCAAATCAGAAACTGAAAAACGTGCACCCTATCACATGCTTTGTACACTCACAGGAACCCAGTGTGTTGTGTGAGCAGTAGTTGCAGCATCTGAGGTGGAAAAAATTAAAAATGCCAAATGGTGACAGAAAACGCAAAGAAGTGGAGTCAACGCTTGACAGATTTATTATTACATTTTCAGAAAAGTTGGTTCAGGACAAACTAGATCAGAAATACCCAGGTATTTAAGACACTTAGAGAAAAAATTGGAAGCTGGATATCAATAAACACTCGGACAAAAAGGACAAAAAAATATTACGAAGCTGTGAAGATAACTGTCATGTTGCAGACTCGGAGGTTGGATGCAAGTACAGGGTGTGAGTTTATTGACAAATAGGGTCACAGAAAAGAAAAAAAAATGAAACAACGCTAAGTAACATCACAAATCAAAGAAACAGAGCACATATCTCATAAAGAGGAAGTGAAACAATGGGGCTAATAAAAGGGAAAACCAAACACATACATGACATGGCCATTGGATTCAGTGTGATAACCTAAGGTCAAGCTAATTCATCCATAATCATCTGGACGTGAACTGGGGACCACTACTGCTGACTAAATGTTCAAACATGCAGACATATCGTAATACATGGTTTAACTACTCACCCATACTAAACACTAACAGGCAACTGGGGAAGGACATTAATTGGAGGTTTTTAGAAAAACAGTCTATGATCACCAAGATGAATAGGGGCGATTAGATGTGGGCAGCAGAACTAGTTTGCTGGCTGGGAGTGTGTGGGGGACTTTGGACATGGACCAGATGTTGCATAAAGTGACAGCATGTTGTATTTCTTTCAGCATGTAAGACCAGCAGTACAGAGGCTTCAAATGCTGGTACATCCTCTGAACACCCAGGTGAATGATGTGTGTGCTTATGTAATGAGTTTTGTGTGGAGTGTGGGGACAACATGACATTTAGGTGGACAGGATGTTAAGAGTAAAATGATCTGATTGATCTGCCACTGGATGGCGCTTATAATGCTTGTTGAGATAGAACGGATTAAATGGCCTGGGCTTGTACAATACTGTATGTCATGAGAGTGCATACAGGATGGGGTATTGGCCTTTGTTTTTTTTTGGACCCAGGACGTAACAAAACGGTGAAGTAGAAGCTTCAGAAAGAACAGGTTCCAGAGGTTTTGCCTCGGGGTGAGTTGCTTGGCTGTGTGCAGGTCCTTGCGGTAAGTGGAGTGTTCATTTCTCCAAAATGTTGTGAAAGCACAGCCTTAATGTTGTTTCTGAGGCATCCACTTCCAACAAGAAATATTTGGCAGGGTCAGGATGCTTGAGGATGGGAGTCATAGGGGACGATGTGTCACACAAAAGACAAAAAAAAGCAGTATATACTGCTTATATATATATATATATGTACTTGTGTATATATATACATACATGTACTCGTGTATATATATATACATACATATACTCGTGTGTATATATATATATATATATATATATATATATATATATATATATATATATATATATATATATATATATATATATATATAATGCATATCTTTATTACTAAAGTGAAAGTGTGAGACAAGCCATTATTGTTAATGGTTGATACCATAAATATGCAAATAAGAAGGTTAACCCAGGGTTTTTGTACTGTGTGAAACATCAGACTATGAAATTATCATTAACCCTGAGTAAGGTATGATCAGTGTGAAACGTAAAACAAAATTACCCAGGATTCTAGGATTCTATTCACCCAGAGTACACAATGAACCACAGTTGACTATTTTAAGTGTGTAAAGGCCTTTAAAGATTCATTCATGAATTTATTTAATCAATTTAATTAAATTAAATTAATTTATTAATGTTGTTCCTAAAATTGAAGGTACGAGTCACGGGTAAAAGGTCTTAATGTGATACCACACTCCTTTTTCCTCGGCCCTTACGAGACTCATCTGCAGTTCTTTGTATGGAAAGCCATGTTGGGAGCTGTCAAGCCAGGTACAATACTCATGTCTTTAAACTTAAGACTGTGTAGATGATTTAAACCAGTGTATTCTAGTATTCATTGTCGGGTCATGGAGTCATGTTAAGGCTTGCATTTTTAGTCCATTATTCATTTCCATTATTGACACTCCTTCTTTGTACTCCAGTTCCAGAGCTCTTAAGCATAAAGGATCCTGGAGACTCGTACCTGAAAGTATCACCAGGAAGAACAAGTGTTCGCCAGGCAGACAGACAATCCAATTTGTACAAGGACTACAATCCAGGTGTCATCTCTGAAGAGAGCTTCCAGTCTGGCAAGCACTACTGGGAGATAGAAGTTGGGGACAAGTTTGACTGGAGTATAGGGGTGAAGACAGAGGTGGGAAAAAAATCCAAAAATTCAGTAACATCAAAAGATCCTAAAGATGTATATTTCGAGCTTATAAATGGCAAAGGATATATGCTCAGCACGAATGATGAACAGATTCCCATTGAGGTCAAGAGAAAGCCCAGGAAAATAGGGCTCTATCTGGACTGTGATAGAAAGCAGATCTATTTCTACGATGCAGACTTCATGACTGAGATTTTCATAACCAGCTACAGTTCTGCCCTGCCCATCTCTATTAGCCTTTTCCCAGGAGTTTACCTGGAGGAAACAAACATAGACCCAGTCACAGTATGTTCGTATGGATTAAAATCATTAATGGATTAACATTTAAGATGTCTTTGAGAGCCACATCTTGAATGACCTAATGAGGTAAATATTCTCAGGTTTTAGGCAAGGCTGATGTATGATTCATCGTATTGACAAAAGAGGACAAAAGGGGACATAACAGAAATCTGAGGACAATGATGACACCTGCATGTATTGAAATGCAAAATAATTCTCTTTTCCTTGAGAAGCCTATTAGCAAGCTGAGGAATATTAATGAGATTTGGAGGGCTGCCTCATATTAATGACTACTGGGACACACACACACACACACACACACACACACACACACATGCACACACACACACACATATACACACACACACACTGGTTAGATAAATAGACAGATATGTAAATATATACATATATAGGCATCACTTAGGATGCACATCATAGACAATTTGCAATGACACTAAAATCATAAGATCTAAAACCTTGTTGTAATGAAAAACCTTGAGTTCTTCAGTTGTTCCTGTGAGGAACCTTTAATATTTTATGTAAATAGTGTTATTCTAGGGGGGCACGGAGGCTTAGTGGTTAGCACGTTCGCCTCACACCTCCAGGGTTGGGGGTTCGATTCCCGCCTCCGCCTTGTGTGTGTGGAGTTTGCATGTTTCCCCGTGCCTCGGGGGTTTCCTCCGGGTACTCCGGTTTCCTCCCCCGGTCCAAAGACATGCATGGTAGGTTGATTGGCATCTCTGGAAAATTGTCCCTAGTGTGTGATTGCGTGAGTGAATGAGTGTGTGTGTGCCGTGCGATGGGTTGGCACTCCGTCCAGGGTGTATCCTGCCTTGATGCCCGATGACGCCTGAGATAGGCACAGGCTCCCCATGACCCGAGGTAGTTCAGATAAGCGGTAGAAAATGAGTGAGTGAGTGAGTGAGTGAGTGTTATTCTATCAAAAAGAGTCTCCAAGCATCCTTACTTATTCAAAGATGGCTGAATGCTTTATGCTAGATCAGAACATTACCCAGTGTAAAAGCCTGTTAACTGAAGTGACATGGGTACTTTTCTTACATAAACTTTACATAAAAATAACTTAATTTAACTAAGTCTAAACCATAAGATATTTTTTCACTCTTAAAGACAAACTCTTGCTCTTTCTCTGTAGATATCAGAGTAGACAGAAATAAGATCGATGCTTATGTCTAAAGCTGTGACTGCATTTGTTTTTCAGCCTGATCGAACCCTGCGTCATCTTTAGTTACACCGGCTTTCTATTAATGTGTACCTTGTTTTTATTATTTTGCAGTTTGACAAGGTTTCTGTTTTTTGGTTAAGTATTCTCTATCGTTGAACATGATCTCTATCATTTTTACATGTTCGAGTCGAAGGAAAATTTCAATAAAGCAAAAGCTTCAAAAAGCTTCAAAAGCTTGTTTATGTCTTTCCTTTTCCTTCCAGATGCTAATTCCTTTTTCATCTTTTTTCAACTTTTGCTTTTTTGGATTTTTTCCAAAACCTCACCAATTACCGGGACCTTATGTAGGTTTATACAAACATGCAATAAATATGACACATTCCTCAAAGATGAATTATAAATCTCAGTCTCTCTGAAGTGTGCAGCTATAACTGTCTGTTTTAAGCAAATATTTATTCCCTATTAAAATGTATAGTTGTGAGTCAAGGCTTTATAAATCGCGTTATCGAATCTTAAAGACGCAGCCGTTCTTGTTTTCTTTTTTAGCTATTGTCTTGTCTTTTGGGGACATGAACATGTTTCTATTTCCACATACTGAAACCGGAACAAATCAGGGCTCATTATAAAAACTGCACTCTCATGTTAAGCCCAAACCAGCTTGATCCAGATTACTACATTTCATGTCCTTTCCATCTGCTGAGTCATGGTTTAAACTGGACTTTATGTATTTGCACAATATTATGTAAACTTACCCTGAACTCATCCCCTTTCCTGACACTGCATGATTGGATTTATTTACGCCATTGACAGAATTCTACAAATATAGCTGGTGATTAATGAAGGGCTGTGGTGTGTTTATGTTACAGAAAATGTTAAGATTTGTTTCCTTTAAAACACACACTATGTGAGGATGAATATAAAGGCAATCAATGTCTTTATCAACCCATAAATATACAAATAAACAAACTGACTGATCACCTCACTATATATGGTCATAACTGAATGATTCATTTTATCACTCAAAACAAAATTGTGAAATTCTTTTTTTTTGGAAGGACATTTTATTCTTTTTAGGATTGCTCAACCTGTGTTATTTTCGCCTTCGTCGTTTCCCACCAGTTCCTGCCCTCCTCCTAAATCTCACCCACTACTTTCTCCTTCTGCTGTCTCTTTGAGTGAGAGTTCACAGGCGCATGGCTTACACATGGAGAACGTGACTAGGTGGATAAACATTGGCAGGACATTGTGAGGGGGAGCAAAAGGAAAAGGAAAAAATATATAAAGATAAGCCCTGCCTTCTCAACACTTTAGCTTATTTAAACTCGCAAAAGCTATTTGAATCAAAAACAGAAGGACTCTGTGCCCGTAAACGGATCATATACAGGACTGTATGATTAAGGATTTGGGTGAACTAGGCATTTAATCATGGAGGAAAACTACAGCAGTCTACATGAGTTCACAGAGGATTGTCATTCAACCAGAGGAAACAAACCTATACTTTACACATCACACAACGGACAAGCAGGTAAGACAGCAGTGTGTGTGGGTGTGTTGTGTATAAGAAATCACCAGGTTCCAGATTCAGCAGATGATCAGATCCTTAAAGAGAATCATGTGTTTTTCATCCACATGGCATCTGACTTTGATTTGTCCTGATATCTTTCTGGTGTAGCCGGTTCTCTTAAGAGAGTGGATTGTATGAGGAGACAGATGGTGATTCTCCTGATCGTCACACTGCTCGTTTCGTTTTGTGTTAACATAGGACTGACTGTTTTCTGTAAGTAATACACATATTCACTTACTTTTTTACTCAGTGCTGGTTCACTGCTTGTACACTAAGAAGCTGTATGTCATGTAAAGTAAATAGCTAAGACGATTTATTACATTTTCATGAATATATCTGTGACCAAATATAACTGCAAAAAGAACTACCATATATATTATATTATTTCTCTCTCTCTCTCTCTCTCTCTCTCTCACACACACACACACACACACACACACACATTTTTCAGTGGTTAAAAGGAAACCCAGCAGCCCCCCCTGCGTGGAGACTACCGAAAGTCCGCTCTCTGAGTCACATATTCAGTCTCTAAAACTGTCGTCCCTGCAGGAGCGCTTCTCACGCCTCTGCTCCCATTACACCGCCCTCGCAAAGACCTGTTCAGCAGAAGGTAAGAAACATAAAAGCGTGTGCTGTACCATTTCTGAATGATCCAACTGAGGCACCTCAATGCAGCAGAGTGGAAATGTATCCACTTTTATAGTAACATCTGGAAGTGTTCTGTGTACCAAGAGTTGCACTGACAACCACACTGCCTTTCTACACTAAAAGCTAGACGTAGATCATGCCTACATGTCGGTTCATGTATTTCACAAAAGTTCTTTTGTTTGGTTTGCACTTTCTGTCTCTTCCAGTGAAGCAGTGCATGCCGTGTCCTGATGGCTGGAGACATATAGAAGACAAGTGCTACTTCTTTAGTGATGACAAACTAGACTGGGTCAGCAGCAAGCAGAGCTGTGCGTCAATGGGCAGCCAGCTAACAATACTTCACACACATGAGCAACATGTACGTATACTGTATGTGTGTATGTTTTTATAACAAACCAGCTGCAGATTCAGAACTTTATCAGAACTTTACTAATCCTATAAAGATTAGAATAGAGTGGATAAAAAAAGAAATAAATACATAAACAAACAGCAGCAAACGGACACTAATACATCAACATCAACATGCCAGTGACCAGTGCACAGATCAACTGCTTGCAAAAAGCAATTTGCTGTGTGTAAGGGTTCTCTTTCTAGATGCCTGTCAATATTTAGTAGCTTGACAGCACAGGAATAAAAGAATTAGTATATCTTTCAGTTTTCTGCACAGGCATGTAGTCGCGCCAGTCTGAGGGCTGAATAATTGTTTGCGCTTAATGTGTGTACTTGCTAACAATTTATACACATATCTTTTCTTTCTTTTTTTTTTTTAACGTAGCTTGCTCTGGAGAAAATAGCCCGCAGTTTGAGTGGGTTTGACTACTATTACTGGATCGGCCTGTCAGACATTGATGATGAAGGCGTGTGGAAATGGGTGGATAACTCACCAGTCAATAAAACGTAAGACCGCACAAGCATAAACAACACAAAACATACATGATACAGTTGAGGTCATAAGTGTATATGCGCCTCGCAGAAAATGCAGAAACGATCACAAAATGTTCATAATTTTTTTTTTCTGCCCTGAATGAGCTATTTCACCTAACAAATGTGTGCAATATTACTGCGTATTGTTACCTGGAAGAAAAAAAAAACACAGATTTTTAAGTTGTGTGAGAGTCCTACATGATTCCTACATGTTTGTCTTGAGCTGTTACACTGCCCACTGTTCTTCAGAAAAATCCTCCATGTCCTGCACATTATTTGAGTTCTTTCCAACACATGAATTTGAGATTCATCTTTTCACACTAAGGACAAATGAGGGACTCGTTCACAACTAATACACAAAGTCTAAACATTTGCTGATTCTCAAGAAGGCAGCACGGTGAATTATGAGCCAGGAGGTTGTAAACTTTAGAACACTATTTATAATTATTAACATTTTTGCACATTCTGCAAAACCTATAAACACACAAATGTGTCAAAGCAAAACAAAATTTGTCTGAGCCACTACTTTGAAACAATGGTGCACCGCATCAATTCAGTCAAGGGGAGTTTATTACATGCTGTATATCAATGGGATTTTGTCATCCTCATCGACTTCCCCTTGAGGGAACTAGATTTGTAATGTCCTTTCCAATAGTTCATTAGCTTGAGTGATGTTTGTTAGATGACCCGTGGAGTCAGCTTGACTATAGGAACACATCTAACCCAGCAAATGTTCCTCTTCACTATATACAGGCTATAGGAGATGGAACAAACACATCATCTAACAGCTCAGTTTAATCTATAGGTAACATCTACAGTCTGATATACATCTGGTCATCTAACAAACTTCACATCAGCTAAAGAATATTCATTCATTCATTCATTTTCTACCGCTTATCCGAACTACCTCGGGTCACGGGGAGCCTGTGCCTATCTCAGGCGTCATTGGGCATCAGCTAAAGAATATTGTTTTTTAAATATTTGTGATATTACCGAAGCAATATGTAAACGTCATCATTATGCTGGTTGTGGTCGTTGAGCGCGAGGCAGGAATACCCCCTGAACATTTTAATTTTAATAATAAACATATAGTAGTTCCTACATAAATTATTGATATTATCCTATTCTATAGAGTATATTATTATTACATTAGGGAGCAGATGAAATGTGGCAAATTATGTGCGTGACATTAATTGTTTTTTACCTCAGCATTATAACAGAATCAGTGTTGTTTTACTGAATATACTGAATATACCTTTGGTTATACTGAATGTCAGTACATCTTTATATACTGAATATACTGCTGGTTATACTGAATATCAGTATAAATTAATATACTGAATATACTGCTGGTTATACTGAATATCAGTATAGAAGATTATACTGAATATACTGCTGGTTATACTGAATATCAGTATAGAAGATTATACTGAATATACTGCTGGTTATACTGAATATCAGTATAGATGAATATACTGAATATACTGCTGGTTATACTGAATATCAGTATAGAAGATTATACTGAATATACTGCTGGTTATACTGAATATCAGTATAGAAGATTATACTGAATATACTTTTGGTTATACTGAATATCAGTATAGAAGATTATACTGAATATACTGCTGGTTATACTGAATATACAGTATATGCCTATATTAAGTGTAATAGCATGACTGTGAGTGTGGTATTGATTTTATACAGTGGTTTTATAAACAAGAAATAAATAGCATAACTGACAATTTGTTTCAATAAATAATTATATTTGCTCCACAAACTGAAAAGCGTCCCAAAGAAGCTGTACTCACTGAACTGGCTAGCAAGCTCATTTTAATTCAAATTAAAAAATTATGATTTAAATTTTATTTGTCACATACACAATGATTTGTTCCTTTTTATTAAAGTTTCGCTGCCATTCCTTTTTCCTTTACACCTTCATCTGACCAACTTTCATGTTTATTTCAAGTCAGGAGTACTATTTATGTCATGCCATGTCTGTTGTTGATGTCTCCAATGCTACTGTAATATTGGTTCAGTTAACTGTTTGCTAGAAATTGGAATTTTACGACATCCCGGCACTATCTCAGAACACCACTAGTCTAAACAAATTAGTGAACCAGAACTGACTGTATTAAAACCTTATATAATTTTACTTCAACAGTAATACAACCTCCTTTCCTATTTTGGGACTTTTTGGACTTGGCTTGGATTTAAGTGTTAGAGGAATTAGACTTCATTAAGCCATGAAAGCTGCTTATTTGAGAGAGTCTTGACTGGGATTTGTTGATTAGTGACTTCTCTAATTTTGGGTAGAGTAGTTAGAAAACTGATCATATTTATCATTGTTATTAATTAACTGTGTGAGTGTGTGTGTGTGTGTGTGTGCAAAAGAGAGAGAGAGAGAGAGAGAGAGAGAGAGAAAGAGAGAGATGTTTTTCTTTGTTCCCTGAGCTCTTTGTTGCTTCCTCCAGGTACTGGAATGAATGGGACGGAGAGCCCAATAACCACCAGTCCGGAGGGCTTCACGGCGAGGACTGTGCCGTGCTGAATTCTCACTCGAAATCTTGGTATGACGTTCCTTGTGACCACATCTACAAACACATCTGTGAGATGGACGCCATTGCTGTGATCTGATTCACAGTGCCATTAAATATAGAAAAAATATATTTTTTCTGCAAAAACACTGAATATAAATATGTTTTTTAAATGGAAGGAAAAAACTGTTTTGTCCTTTGTATACTTCTGAATGTGTGTTTTGTACCTTTGTGCTTATCCTTCAAAAATAAAGTGATTTGTGTCTGTAAATAAAGGTTGCAACACTGAATAAGGGATACTTTGGACAGATAAGTTTGTAGCAATAATGTCAGAAGTGCTAGATCAGCTTTTGGGCTGATAGAGGGAACATGAAGGAAGGGAATTTGTTAGGGAGTTACATTTTGTTAGGGAAATATAAGTATGAGGATATTTTTGTTGGTTTGCCATAATCATAATTCCAGGTTTTGAACACAACACAGTTTTGTAAACATTTAGTACAAATTGTAAAATATACAAATTACTGAATTTGCCTGCAGTTTTAGAGAATAAAATTAAAAAATTAATAATAATAATAATAAAATCTTTAAATTAAACATCTGAGATTTAAACGGAAATCAGAATCTATGGAATAAAATTTTTTGAAAGAAAAAAAAGAATTTTTTTTCTTTGAATGTACATTTATCCAGAGGGATGTACAAATCTGCTCTGAAGTCTCAACGAATATATCGAATACTGGTTGGCTTTGCTGATAATACAAATTCAATGAAAATACAAGGCAGTACAATAATTGTCCTATTATACAATGCATATACATAATAATAATAATAATAATAATAATAATAATAATAATAATAATAATAATAATAATAATAATAGGGGGGCACTACCTCGGGTCACGGGTAGCCTGTGCCTATCTCAGGCGTCATTGGGCATCAAGGCAGGATACACCCTGGACGGAGTGCCAACCCATCGCAGGGCACACACACTCTCATTCACTCACGCAATCACACACTAGGGACAATTTTCCAGAGATGCCAATCAACCTACCATGCATGTCTTTGGACCGGGGGAGGAAACCAGAGTACCCGGAGGAAACCCCCGAGGCATGGGGAGAACATGCAAACTCCACACACACAAGGCAGAGGTGGGAATCGAACCCCCAACCCTGGAGGTGTGAGGCGAACGTGCTAACCACTAAGCCACCGTGCCCCCGAAAGGACACACTTTATTGCAAAATCATAATAAGAAGGTTGTGTAGTATTTTAATGATTATTTAGACTAGGTATTATTTAGATTAGGTAGATCACATTGAGATGGACAAATGCAAATGTTTGCTTTTATCCCTTGTTTTTGTAAATCATCCACATTGTAGGCTGTTGTGAAGGACGTTTTACTCGTGTTATTCACATTAAACTTCACATGCATATTTTTTAATGTTATATAAGAGCCATTTGTTTTCATTACACAAATTGAGTTGATATATTTCATTTTCGACAATTATATATTCACTAAAGTGAGACTCACACATTATTTTCCCATTACACGGATAAGCTTTAACTTTCATGAAATTATTATTGTCATTTATTTATCTACAGACTTCAGAATGGTTTGGTTTTGGATCTAGTGGCCTGTATTATGTGTAAAAACAACTATTACAACACCAATTAAGACTGTCGTTATATATTCGCAATAACAATGTGCGATAATCTTATATTTATTTGTTACCACCTCCATCCTAGTACATCCCTGCATCTTAGTCTATTCTATTCTATTCTATCATCTACAGCACAAGTGTACATACTATTTATTAATTTATTTTTCAATTTATTTGTTTATTTATTTATCAGGTGTGTGAATGAAAGGGAGGGAAGTGGAATAGTAAGGTTACAGGGTGAAGAGGTGAAGAAGGTACAGGAGTTTAAGTACTTGGGGTCAACAGTCCAGAGTAATGGAGAGAGTGGGAAAGAAGTAAAGAAGCGAGTGCAGGCAGGTTGGAGTGGGTGGAGAAAGGTGTCAGGAGTTCTGTGTGATAGGAAAATATCAGCAAGAATCAAGGGGAAGGTGTACAGGACAGTGGTGAGACCGGCCGTGCTGTATGGTTTAGACAGTGACACTGAAGAAGAGACAGGAGTCAGAGCTTGAGGTAGCCGAACTGAAGATGTTGAGGTTCTCTTTGGGTGTGACAAGATTGGACAGGATTAGGAACGAGTACATCAGAGGGACAGCCCATGTTGGACGTTTGGGGGACAAAGTTAGGGAGGCGAGATTAAGATGGTTTGGACATGTTCAGAGGAGGGAGAGTGAGTATATTGGTAGGAGAATGTTGGACATGGAGCTGCCAGGCAGGAGGCAAAGAGGAAGGCCAAAGAGGAGGTATATGGATGTAATTAATGAGGATTTGAAGCTAGTGGGTGCAAGTGTTGAGGATGCAGAAGATAGGGTTAGGTGGAGAGAGATGATTCGCTGTGGCGACCCCTGAAGGGAAAAGCCGAAAGAAGAAGAAGAAGATTTTTCAATTTATTTATTTATTTTTGTCTGTTTTCATTTACATATGTGTATTTTTTTTATTTACTTACTTATTTTTTATTCATATATATATATATATATACAATTTTAAATTCCTTGTAAAGCTCCTTCTGATTTGTTATCCAGTCTGTTTCCATGGCCGCGGGCCTCCATATCGCCTGCTCTTTCCTGATAACCGATTGGTTCCCCGCGCTGTACGTCCTCCGTGTCCAATCAGAGAAGGCGTTGTTTTGTTGTCGACATAAACTAGCGGAAGTGTCACAGTACCTGAAGAAGGAGAGACGCGATCTTACGTTACTTTGTGATACTAAAACGGTAAAGGCATTTTATTTACTTTATTTTTAACGTGAAGAACCAGAGAGGGCAAGCGTGTTAATGAAATCCACATTAAAATCGAGTTAAACAAACGCAAGTGAAGGTTACACGTGATGTCCGGCCTCGTAGTTGCTAGGCTTCCATGCTGACTAGCTTTAGGCTAATCAACAAGCTACCGGCTTCGGTTACAGGGGACCAGCGCAGGGAACATTGAGTTCAGTAAAATAACGAGTTCTTTATATTTGTTGTGATTGTAATGTCGCGGTGTATTTAGAATGCCTTCCGTTAGTTGTGTTGTCGAAAGCTAACAAGCTAACAGGCTAACACGAGTGTGTACTACTGCAAGTCACTCAGCTGCATTAAATTTAATTACTTCTTAGTTTTCATGTAAATCTATGCACTCTTATTTTTACTGTTTTACTCGTGTGTGTGTGTGTGTGTGTGTGTGTGTGTGTGTGTGTGTGTATATATATACCCTGGTGATAACCCTAGTGATATACTGAGTGCTGTTATTACATGTTCTGTAAGGAATGAAGCCCAGACGGATGTGTTGTGCTGTTTTAGGAAAGTAATCAACACCAGGGTGAAGTGATGCGGCTTGGATTGGAGCTCATTCTTCTTACAGAACACCTTTAATAATTTGGATTTACTGATGAACAACATGTCCCTGCCTTTTTATAGTTATAACGTCCACAGACGTGTTAGTTCCTGTTACCTCTTACATTACTGCAGATAGAAACTTTCCTTCCCTTAACAGCCTCTCTCTGTCTGTCTGTCTCTGTCTGTCTGTCTGTCTGTCTCTCTCTCTGTCTGTCTCTGTCTGTCTGTCTTCTCTCTCGCTCTGTCTGTCTGTCTGTCTGTCTTCTCTCTCGCTCTGTCTGTCTGTCTGTCTTCTCTCTCGCTCTGTCTGTCTGTCTGTCTTCTCTCTCGCTCTGTCTGTCTGTCTGTCTGTCTGTCTGTCTGTCTGTCTGTCTGTCTGTCTGTGCAGACATAATCTCCTCCCACTGTAGCACAAATTGACAGAACACAGTTCATTAGTGCTTAGCTCTTGTCGTCCTCTTAACAGGTGCCACTGTAACAATCATAAGTTTTAGCCACTTTTAGGTTTTAATGTTATGCTAAATATTTCTTATTAGCTTTAAGGTAAGTAGTTCATCTGCCATACAAGTCCTTGTGGATGAGTTCCTCTAGAAATTATACATAAAAATTTGATTTGTATTACAGACTTGCTTTTAGAGGAATTGATCGGATTCGAGAATTCTCCAACTCTTGTTTTTTTAAATGCTGTTTATTTTGGTGCAGCCAAAGACTGGAGTCTGACTCCTTATTCTTCTCCAGAGGTCTGAGCAATCGTGAGTGCTGTAACACTGAGGTCACACACAATGCTCATCAATGGCCAAATTAGTGACCAAAGTACTTGCAGTGTCCAAAATATTTACCTCATAGTGTTGCCAGGACACTCGTCCAATTCGACTGACATGACGGCGGCTTCGGGTCATGCAAAGCAGCTACAAATACTATAGTGTTAATAACAAAGCATGCTAATGGACAGAAAACAAATATTACCTCAAGCTCATTATGAAGAATGTTTCTGTTTACAAGCTTCCTGTACAAGCTGCACTGATTACTGATGTATTCAGAGCAAAGACGTTTTCTTTATTAACAGGAACTTCAGCATATAATCTGAAGTGTTATTTTAGGGTGTTTTTAAGCATGCTAAGAAATCATAGTAAAGCAGTTCTGTAATCACACGGTGTAAATTCATCTCTCTCTCTCTCTCTCTCTCTCTCTCTCTCTCTCTCTCTCTCTCTCTCTCTCTCTCTCTCTCTCTCTCGCAGATGGAGGTGGATCAGCTGCTGTCTCTGTCGGGTTCAGCCTTGGCTCAGGCCATCGGTTCACTGCTGGAGACTCCAGGTCTTTATGTTTTCTCAGACATACTGGAGCTGCCAAATGTTCGAGAGGTAGTTCATTGTTTCTCCATCACTCAGTACAAACGGTTACTCGATCGATATTCTCTGCTTTCATGATGCGCATAAAAACGAGGGTGCATAAGTTCTAGCGTGTCTGCTTCATCCGTTACATCCTTGACGCTTTGGAGAAGATTTCCAGGGTTCACGTCCTAGGTAACATTGACAAAGATGTGTAAGGGACTTGATAACCTTTCAAAAGAATATTTCTAATAGCTGACTTAGTACCGCTTTAATAATAATGAACCAGCTGCGTTCCATGTGGTAACAGGTTCTGTGTACTATGCAGGCTTCCGACCTCAAAATGTGCTTTATTTGTACTTTTCAGCGTCACTATTTAACTGCACATACACACGCATGTTAACGCGCGCTCAGTCCTTGACTCTGCTCTCCATTTACAAAATGGCCACAACAATTCAGGAAACATGAAATTCAGGGTCAGAAATTGCAGATACAAAATGTAAAGAATTTGCATTTCAAGTGATCAAGTGTGACCCATACTCAGAATTCGTTCTCTGCATTTAACCCATCCAAAGTGCACACACACAGCCGTGAACACACACCCGGAGCAGTGGGCAGCCATTTATGCTGCGGCGCCTGGGGAGCAGTTGGGGGGTTCGGTGCCTTAGGACAACCTTAGGATTATGAGTCAGACTCTCTAACCATTAGGCCACGACTTGCCACCTCGTCAGCTGTCAGAACTAGATTTAACTAAAAAAAATTAGTAATAAAATTTCTTTGTTTTAAGTGTTGGATAGAAACGTATAATTATTTTAAAAAATTTGTGTGATCTTTGCTACCAAAATGAAACTTCCGATGCGTACCGTCAGTGTATTTTACACCACTAAACACCACACACTCCTAATACAGATCCTAGTGTTTCTAGGCAACTTTGGTCCTGTATAACGATTCAGCAGTGAATCAGTGGATCCTTCTCAAACATTACCACAGCATTCTTGCTCTGTTTTGTGCACTGAGAATGCAGAGCTTTTTTTTTTTTTTTTTTTAACCTTTTTTGCTGTAACTAAATAACATCCCAGACTACTACAGGCAGTATTTCCCTCTACCGCTTATCCGAACTACCTCAGGCGTCGCAGTATTTCCTGAGCTGAAAATCCAAATTGTAGCTAAGCAGGTCACAACCCCACATGGGATTGTTTTGATTTATGAATAAGGTCATGAGGGGAACTCGCAACGTATTAAAGTTCGTATTTCACGATCCTGACACGTAGCACTAGTATTATTTCGCCGTCCATCAACCTTCAGTGCAGTGTCTCAAATCACATATTTATGGCCTACCGTTATTAAGGCTACATTATTAAGTTCAAACAATAGCTGGTCCAGTCGCAGTTAGTGTTTGAATTTTAAAAGCTTCTTCTCCTGTCACCTTCAGATCTACCACAAAGTCTCTTTTGTGTACCTGAATCAAACATGACCATGTTGAGGAGAGCGGAAAGTTTTAATTGCTTTACATCGCTATAAAAATGCTGTCGGGGCTGGGAACCTGACAGACGGGGCTGTTTTGACGTTGTTCTGACGTGCCGTTTAGCGTGCAGCACTTTTAAATCTTCCGGGAGGAATGCAGCGAAGGTGTGAATACAAATGCCGCTCGCATGCCTGCTGCTTCCACACATGTGCAACTGCTGGTGTTAAACCTAGCTGCTTCACATCAGGGCATATGTTTATCACACAGCTCTACTGTGGATTATTGTCCTATACTGTTTGTCCTACAACCCTTCTCACAAGACCAGGAAATCAGTAAAAGAAATCTTTCTCTGGCTTCCAGTCACTTCACATAGTAGTTTGTATGGGTGCCAATAGTTTTGAAATATATTTTTTATTTATTTAATTTGGGGTAAAAAAAAAAAAAGAGACTACAGGAGATATGACGGTATTTTAAATAGGGTTGCAAAGGGGCGGAACGTTTCCAGTAAATTTCCGGAAACTTTCCACAGGAACTTAATCTGGTTAATTTTGGAAATATTCCAAATTGGAAACTTTACGGGAATTTATGGAAATTTACAGGAATGTATGGGAATTATTTGGAAAATAGGGAAATGTATGTAAACTATATCATATACAAACATAATTAAACATTTTGTTTGGTCATAAGCAGACATGCATGCAAGGTTATACAAATTTTAAAAATGACGCCTTGACTGATTTAATTGTAAGTAAACCTTTAATTGATTATTTCACACAAAAGCATAATAAACATTATTATGCTTGTAATAAACATAATAAACTTAATAATTGTAATAAACATATTTCCCTATGATTGCTGTAAAATTAAAGCATCCCCCACACCTTGCCCTTCTAAAAAAAGTCCCAATCACAATGTAAAATGAAGCATTTTTTCTCAAGTGAGTGTGTGTGGGGGGTCATCAAATTATCTGTGCATGTGGTAACACTCCTAATTTACTGCTTATTAAGAGTTAGTATGGTAGTTATTAAGTTTAGATATTGGGTAGAACAATGTAAAGCAGAATAAGGCATTAATATGTGCTTAATAAGTAGTAATAAATAGCCAATATTCTATTAATATTCATGCTAATAAGCAGCTAGTTAAATGACCCTAAAATAAAGTGTTACTGTGCATGTTATGGAAGAATGCACGTACATGCAGGGGGTTTGGCCTCAATGGCGCTCCAGTAAGCCGTGTGCTGTGTGCAAATGACCGAAGAAAGCAGGGTACAAGTCAACTTAAACTGCATTAAATCTTGTTGTTTTAAACAAAATTATGTACGTTTAAGTTCCTTGTTATAGGCAACTCTGCATTTTTTAAAAATTCCCAGTTTATTTCCATATACTCCTGTTAATCCCCATGGAAAGTTTCCATCCTTGAAAATTCCCAGAATTTTGCAACCCTAATTTACAAGATATGTCACAGTATTCTTTTATGGCAGACTGTGCTCTATCTATCTATCTCTATCTCTATCTATATCTATCTATCTATCTATATCTATATCTATATCTATATATATATATATATAGATATATATATATAGATATATATATATAGATATATATATATAGATATATATATATAGATATATATATATATAGATAGATATATAGATATATATATAGATATATAGATAGATATATAGATATATATAGTGTGTTTGCAGACTTTTTGTTTCTGTAAATACATTTCTTAATGTTCAGACATGTATTTAAAAAAAATTAAATCCATATATTTTGTGCAATTTATTTTAGTAACACTTCTGGACAGTTTTTGCACAGTATCAGGATACATGTCATGTAGTAGAAATGTCTTTGCAAATCATGTAATAGCTCAGAATGCAACTCTCTGACTGTTTGATTAATTTTCTGCTCATTCATGAAGGTTGTCAGTCAGAGCTGATGTCCTCTACTGTGAACCGTTTTGAAGTTCTGTCACACTACAGCATACAGCATGTGTTTCAATTCCTCCAGACCTTCTAATCTCTCTCTTACAATCCCTCTCTCTCTCTCTCTCTCTCTCTCCCCCCCCTCTCTCTCTCTCCTGTACCAGCTGGAGACAGGTCCTCATGCTCCCGTCTATCAGCTTCTCAATCTCTTTGCCTATGGAACCTATTCTGACTACAAAGGTAAGCAGAAAAATAGCAAAAAAAAAGCTTTGACTTTGTCGGTTCTGCTCTGTCAGACTCTGGAAGGCTTCTCGCTCAAGTCTGTCCAGCTCACTGTTGCTCTGAATATGGAATCTAACTTTATAGTCACTTCAGGGGAAGCGGATCATTCTACATTGCAGCTTCGGATATTATAACGTCTCTGTGCTTCTGCCTCTTAGAAAGGGCGGCCTCACTCCCAGAGCTAACACCGTCCCAGAAGAACAAGCTTCGGCACCTGTCAATCATCAGTCTGGCCTCCAACCTAAAGGTAAGCTTCAGTTCAGTTCAATTTTTATTTCTGCTGCATTGGGGAAATTTGGGATAGAGATTTGAGCAAACCACATGCTTCATTGTGGACGAGAAAAGGTACTTTACCATAAACGTACCTTTTTTATCTGTCCATTTCATGTTGCAAGCAACATTTGATCAGAATTTAATACAGTTGAGGTCATAGGTTATAATACAACTTGCAAAAACTCCAAAATGTTATAATAATTTAATAAAAATATAAATTGTCATGTTTGGGTTAATAATTTAAAAAGATCTTTACAGATATATTTACATTTACAGCATTTAGCAGATACCCTTATCCAGAGCGATAAGGGTGCTTTTAAGTGTCGTATGTACCGTAATGTATCGTTGAATACATTAACTCTGGTTCACTAGGTTACAGACGTAAGATACCATGAGCCTAAACCATTGTTCAAAGTTATTTATTTATTTATTTTTAAATACGCACATACAACAAACAGGGAAGAAAGTGCTAGTTGAAGTGTTTCATGAATAAGTAGGTCTTTTGAAAGTAACCAGTGACTTCTGTCACGCACTGTCACGACTCCAGTGATGCTGTCCTGACCCCTAGGGCAAGTTCATTCCACCACCTTGGTGCCAGAACAGAAAATAGTCTTGTTGTACCACCTCTTACCCTGAGAGATGGTGGGACCAGTGGATCGGTGCTGGTGGCTCTAAGGATGCAAGGTGCAGTGTGAGGAGTGATGAGGGCTTTGAGGTAAGAGGGAGATGATCCATTTTTGGCTTTGTAGGCAAGCATGAGGGTTTTGAATAAGATGTGTGCAGCTACCGGAAAATGGCCGAATCCTTCTAATGTTGTAGAGAAAGAACCAACATGAGCGAGTCACATTAGCAACATCCGAGGAAAAGGACAGTTGAGTGTCTATGGTTACCCCAAGGTTGCGAGCCTTTGAATGAAGGGGTGATCAGATCTTTATGCAGGGATATTGCAAGATCATGACCTGGGGATGAATCACGTGAGATGAGCAGCAGTTCAGTTTTGCTAGGATTGAGCTTCAACTGATGTGAGCAGTCATCCATGATGATATGTCTGCCAGACATGCTGAGATCCGGTCAGAAGCTGTGGTGTATCTGACGGTAGGAAAGAAGATAAGTTGTGTTCAATCATCAGCATAGCAGTGGTAAGAGAACACGTGTGAGGAAATAACTTCACCATGAGAGTGAGTATACAGGGAGAAAAGAAGAGGATTATGTACTGAGCCCTGTGGAACACCAGTGGAGAGTCTGCATGGAGCAGATGTTACCTGATATGAGTGTCCTTCCAGGTAGGAAGCAAACCGTTCCCACGCTGATACGGCTAATCCCAAGACTCCTGAGGGTGGACAAGAGTGTCTTGTGATTAGCCGTATCAAAAGCTGCCGAAAGGGTGAGGAGGATGAGGGCAGATGACAGCTTGGCTGATCTAGCAGCATGTAGATTCTCAGAGACCTCCAAAAGGGCTATCTCTGTTGAATGAGCTGCTTTAAAGCCGGACTGGTTGGGATCTTAGAGGTTGTTCTGTGAGAGATAGACAGACAGTTGATTATTTCAAGACTTTTTGAAATTTTCACAAATGAGAGAAGTGATACCGGTCTGTAGTTACTGATGTCTGATGGATCCAGAGCAGATTTCTTAAGGATGGGAATAACCCTTGCACACTTGAAGGTAGTTGGTACATGACCAGATGTTATGGATCCATTGATGATAATGGTAATGAAGGGCAGAAGGTCTTGCAAGATGGTCTGGAGCATAGTGGAAGGGAGTGGATACAATGGGTGGTAGGATTGCAAGACCGGATGAGTTGTAAAATCTCCTCTGCTGCTACGGTTGAGAAACGTGACAACAAAGGAGTAGGGGAATCCTGACTGTGAGATCGGTGCAGTCGGGGAGGGGGGTCTGAAGATTTTCTCAATCTTCTTGTGGTAGAAAGAAGCAAAGTCTCGGGAGGGGATGAAGCAGGTGGAGCAGGGTGTCGAGTGGAGAAGAGGAGATGATGTAGAGCTTACAAGGGTAGTGAGGAAAATGACTCAGGATCAGGAAGAGATGAAAGAGTGCCAGAAGCTACAGAATTAGGGGAGCCAGAGCGGAGGTTGCGGCGGGTAAGAGAGAGTTAGTTTTAGGTAGGGTAGGGAGAGTGATGGTGAAGGATAACCGGTGATAATCGGAGATGTGTGGTGGGGTAACAGTCATGTCTATAGCTGGGAAAGGATGGGTGAAAACCAGGTCCAGGACATTTGTAGCTGTTGTAGCTGTTGAGCATCAGGGCGAATGAGTCCAGAGGTGTCAGGAGGGAAGAAGACTGAAGCTTGTCAGAGGGGAGGTTGAAATCGCCAAGCACTGTCAGAGGGTGCTATCGGAAGGGAAAGCACTGAGCGGTGTGTCCATTTCTTTCAGGAAGTCTCCTAGGGGACCAGGAGGGAGGTAGATAACAATGATGACAAGGTTGATTGGAGAGGTAACTGAAATGGTATGATGTTTAAAAGAGGAGATGGTTAAATGAGACAAGAGGAGAGGTGAGAAACACCACCTCCTTAACAACAGTAGACCTGTACCACCACCCCTGCCTGTTTCTCGTGATGAGTGAGAGAAAGCATTGGCAGAGGAAAGAGCAGCTGGTGTAGCAGTGTTCTGTGGGGATATCCAGGTCTCAGTTAGGAGTAGTGGGAAGCTAATGCCGAGATAAAGTCAGGTTTCCTTATGGCAGGAGGTGACTACAGAGATTGTTTTGAGGCACATAATCTGCAGTCATCCAAGAGTGAGATTTAAAATATGGTGTGGTAGAATACATCAAAACAGTAGTAGACACTTATTTACAATGCGTTAGAGGGATACTTACAAACCTTTTCATTTAAATGAGTAAGCCCTGCCCACAATTCACACCTTAAGGGAGACTGAAACTACTCCTGATTAATCAGCTGATGCCCCTTTTTCCACCAAAAAGAACCAGGTGCTGGTTCAGAGCTAGTGCTGGTGCTGGTTCAAAATTGGTTCTACTGGCAAACCTTCTAAGAACCTGTTTGCCTTTCCATCGGCTGGAGAGCCGTCACAGAGCCGAGTCTGACGTCACTGTATACGCGTCACGTTTCCCAGCACCGTTAGCGCAGCAGTAGCAAACACCAACATCAACAACGGCAGATGTTGCTTTACTGTTAATGCTCTTGTTGCAATCGAGAAAGTACATAAAGTTATTTTATCATTAACACAGAAAAAAAAGTTAGCCTTAGCATGTAGCTAACTACTATGATGTGTGCTGAGGGTACATTAAGGTACATTATAAAATGCGCTAACAGTAACCCCGCCCACAGCCCCTGACGCAAGCGGTTCTTAAGTCTAGACCAGCAACTGGTTCTAAATTAGGCTCTGGCTCCGAACCACCACTCAAACTGCCTCGGTGGAACAGGGGCATCATAGAACTACTAAGCAAAGACCAACACTATAAGATCAACAATGCTATAGCAGATAGTACACAAAATTCTGAAACCTACTTTACCAGAAGACAGTATATTCCAATAGAGTTTGAATACATACAAATAGTCCACAATGCAATTTTTATGATCCCTCTTATTTCTTTATTTTTTTCTTTATTTTTTTTTTACTTAGCAATTTACAGATTCTAGTCCCGTCAGTAAAGCTCAAACAGCACCAAACTTACGCAGTCCAGTCGAGGTCATAAGTTTACATACACCTAGCAAAACTCTGCAAAATGGTCATTAAAGAAGAAGATGAAGGATCATGAAAATTTAGTATTGCCATGAATGCTATTTTTATATGATTTTTTAAATTATTAATGTATTGTAAGGTGTATGAAAACCTGTGAAACTAATTCTGAAATAACCTTCTGGGTTCCTCAGCCATGCCACAGTCTCATGTTTGATGTGAAGATTAACTGAAGCTCTTGATGTGTATCTGCGCTGCTGATTGGAAAACTGCCTGGGTGTTCCTAATAAAGTGGACAGTGGGTGAGGTTCTAGCTAGTTAAGCTCTGCTGATCGCCAAAGACAGTTATAAGGTGCTTAAAGTGTATCAATACGCGATAATATTGCTTCATGAAGGACTGACGTCTGTGATTGCTGATAAATGTCCGAGTTCACTCGGAGAGCGTCCGTCTTCTCTGGATTCCTCCGATTTCTGTCATTTTGGAATTGAAATTTTTGAAATTTTCGTTTAGGGTTGCAAATTTCAGTATTTGCAAATTCATTCATTCATTCATTCATCTTCTACCGCTTATCTGAACTACCTCGGGTCACGGGGAGCCTGTGCCTATCTCAGGCGTCATCGGGCATCAAGGCAGGATACACCGTGGACGGAGTGCCAACCCATCGCAGGGCACACACACACACACTCTCTCATTCACTCACACAATAGGGACAATTTTCCAGAGATGCCAATCAACCTACCATGCATGTCTTTGGACCGGGGGAGGAAACCGGAGTACCCGGAGGAAACCCCCGAGGCACAGGGAGAACATGCAAACTCCACACACACAAGGTGGAGGCGGGAATCGAACCCCCAACCCTGGAGGTGTGAGGCGAACGTGCTAACCACTAAGCCACCGTGCCCCCCGTATTTGCAAATTATGTGCAAAATTCCGACACTTTTCTCCGCCTCCAAGCTCCACTGCGGTTAATTATTGTGTTCTACTGCGTAAAGTCAATATGCTAAGAACTGATTTTTTTTGCTTCTTACATTTGAATTGACATTTGTTTGTCCCAGTGCCTGCCCTACTCGCTGCTGCTCCAGCAGTTAGAGCTGAAGAACGTGCGCGAGCTGGAGGACTTGCTCATCGAAGCCGTCTACTGCGACATCATCCACGGCAAACTGGATCAGCGCAACCAACAGGTGGAGGTGGACTTCAGCGTGGGCCGCGACCTCGGTCCTAATGAGCTGCCAAACATCGCCAACACACTACAGGAGTGGTATGTTTGTGTGCGTGCGTGCGTGTGAGAGAGAAAAGTGTATGTCTGATCTCGTGTGTATGTCTGATCTTAGTCTAGAAACTGTGTGTCTGTGCGTTTGTGACTGTGTGTCTGATCTGTGTCTACAGCTTGTGTGCATGCGTGTGTAAGCAAGAGAGAAAGAAAGATTTCGTACTTTTATGTCTGATCCGTGTGGGTGTGTAAGCGAGAGAGAATGAGGAACTTTTTATATATGTATGTCTGATCTGTGTGAAGAAACTGTGTGTGTGAGTGAGAAAGAAAGAGAGAGACTTTATGTATGTCTGATCTGTGTTTAGAAACTGTATGAGGGTGAGAGAAGTGTTTTGTAAACAGTGCTTTGATGCACAGCGTGTCGTCTCTTCGGCTCCGTCAGGTGTGCCGGATGCGAGGCGGTGTTGTGTGGAATTGAGGAGCAAGTCTCCAGAGCTAATCAGTACAGGGAGAGCCAGCTGAAGGTCAAAGTACAAGTGGAGACTGAGGTGAGTGTGTGTGTGTGTGTGTGTGTGTGTGTGTAATAAATTGGATATGTTTTGTACTGACCAGACCGTGAGAGTGGTTATTAACTGGGGACTCTGAAGGAACTCGGAGCGATGCTTTATTTATCAAGGTAAAGGAAAGTCCTACATTCAGACAGTTAGATCTGCGTCGTTTACTTTTAATAGAAGACTCTTAAGCCCGCATTCAAACAATCATCAGATCTGCAGCACTGTCTGAATGGAGAATCTTTGACTCAGTCAGTGTTCCGCTAGGCATGTTTAATTTGGCTGTTTTATTTGGACCGTCTGACTGACTTATGTTTTCCCTCTCCGAAGATAATTACATGCCATATTGAAATGTAGCTGCATGGATCTACAGGGCCCTATTTATTTTCCAGTATAAAAGATCCTTCACTACCAGACAGCTTGTTCCCCATCCAGAAGCTCAGCATCATATCACAGCTTCCTGATCAGGAGTATTCTTTAGTACTAGAGTCGTACTTTTACGACTCGAACTGTATTTCCACCCAAGTGGAATCATATTTTTTTTTTTTTTTTTAATATGAAAAATGTCAAATTACATGAAAGTCATTGATGGAAAATACAGTTCTCAAGTACAGTCAAAATTGCACTCCCTTGAGCTGAGAAAATCCCGTTGTATATATTGTGTTTGTTTATTTATTTTTTTAAATGAAGATATAGCAATAAAATACGATGGAAGCACGCTTGCTAGTTCCCGCACTATTTCAGCACATACAGATATCTCACCCCAAAGGAAAGCTAAAACCCGAACGAAAGGACGTTTCCTGTAAGCACTTCTTTTTTTCTTGCTCCGAGTCACAGTTGATCCTCGAGTAACGTTATTAACGCCATACGTTCTGCGTATATTCGCCGTGCTGGGAGTTTTTGATGGTGTGAATAATGTACTGTGCACAACAGAAGGAACCGCAGCCTCTCTGTGCATATTCTTTGCCCGCAATTAAATTTGTTGTTCGAAGGTAATTTGATCTTCGGACGCAGAGTTATTGTAGAACGAGATTCCCCACCGCTAAAGCCTGCTAAAGGCTTCAGTATTGTGTTTGAATTGCTTCCAGGATGCACATTAGACCTGATGTGTAACAAGCTGATGTAAAGAAATCCTAAAAGTGAACGTGTTGGTGCTAAACTTCCTCTCCCTAACTCCAGCACTTCTCTATTCTGTAATATAATGCGCTTATTATCTGAAGCCAGGCAATTTAATATCTTAAATTCAATTCAAAGGATTTGTCAATTAAAGGACATTTTCACTCAGTGTCATGCTTTCATTTAGGTGTCCAACCTACAGAAAACCCTGAAGGCCAGCTCTGCTTCACCATCCTCTGGCCCCTCCCCCGGCGGTGCAGCGTCCAATCAAGACGCAGATCAACCGGCTGAGCCGCGAGACCCCGCCTCTTCTCAGGAATCAAGACAACCAGGGAAAAAGAGTTCAAAGGTGAAAGGGTAAGTGGTGTACCCGTAGCTCGGAGACCGAGGCGGACGAGTTAGACGTCAGGGATCGTGTAGGTCAGTATTAAAAAATTTTTCATTGATGAGAAATAACTACCAGGACGTTTTCAGGCAATAGTGAACTTCTTATTTATCCTAAATAAAGATCTTTTTTTTTTTTCCCCTAAAAACATCATTTGGTGACTGTAGGTTTGTAGGACATTTGGTTTAATAATTAATTTGGCAGAATTTTGCTTACTTTTGTCTAGCAAATTTATTTTAGCTACCGGAATCAAATCTCACAGGATGTTTCTTATTTTGGGATGTGGTAGCTCAGTGGTTAAGGTGTTCGACTACTGATCGGAAGGTCATTGGTTCGAATCCCAGGTCAACCAAGTTGTCACTGCAGGGCCCCTGAGCAAGGCCCTTAACCCTCAATTGCTCAGGTGTATAAACTGAAATAAAAATGTAAGTCACTCTGGATAAGAGTGTCTGCTAAATGCTGTAAATGTATTTTTCACCCCATTCTGTGTAAACTCTAGAGACTGTAGTGTGTGAAAATCCCAGAAGATCAGCAGCGTCTGAAACACTCAAACCAGTCCATCTGATCCCAACAATCATGTTACGGTTAAAGTCACAGAGCTCAGACTTGTTCTTCATTCTGACTCTCAAAGCTGTCCAAAAAAACAACATGTCTTTACTTGTCGGAGCATAACGAAGCATTTTACTGAGAGATGAGCGCAAAAAGAGACCATCGAGATACAGAACAAGGATTTTGAAGGTCTAAATAAATGTGTAAGTCTGAATAAAAAGTCTGAGGATTTTTTATTTTGTTGCACATGTAATTAAAAACAGCGCAAGTTCTCCAATTTAAGTAAAGTATAAAAACACCAAAATAGTTCTTTTAAAAGAGGTTTTGAGTGTAAGGAGTGATTTTCTTTCCCTGCACAGAGGTTGTTATTGCTGTTGTATTATGTATGCAGTAGGAGTGCTGCTGGGTAGAAATTTGGATATTGAGTATATATGAGTTTTCCATGTCGTCGCTGTCGGGCGGAATCCTCATATCTCCAAAACCGTTATTCTTCAGGAAATGAAAAAAACGCCGTACCTTATCTACAGTGCACAGGGTTTAGTCCGCGTTGCAGTGGATTGTCTTGCGCTAAAAATTCCTGTCCTCAGACGAGCACCAGAACTAGCGGGGGTCAAGTTTTTTTTTCTTTAAGCCCAGTGTTTTGAAGACATTTACCTCAGAAGACGTGTTGATTCGCTGCGACTCTTCTTAAGGAGAAATATGCCGCGAATCTCTCCCGCGGAGTGAGGAAGAGGTGGACAGTTGAAGTGTCCAATGGAGTTATGAGATTTGCGCTCAAGCTATTTTCAAGACTTTAGATTGGTTAATAACTTGTAAAAATAACAGACCCACATGGGGACTGACCAATAGCATCGATGTGTGAAAAAATATGAAATTGACCAAATTTGGACATACGAGGTTTCCGCCTGACAGCGACGATGTGTAAGTTGGGACCGCGGACCACGGTGGTGGATCCAGACCAGGCTTTTAATACGATCAGAAAAGAGTACGATCAACACTCGCAAAGCCGAGAGGACTCGGAGAGCAGATTTACAGCAGGCGTCTGTACTGTCAGTAAGTGTGTGTATGTATTCGTGTGTGTGCGTGTGCATCACGCACGTTTTTGCTCGGATAGCTCTCATAATAAAGCAGGTTTGACTCACACAGCGAGCGCTGGAGTGCGTCTGCTCCCGCACTGTCTACAGCCATTAGTTTCATTAGTATTAAGTGTGTTTGCTGTGCTCTAATTCTCCTCTAGTTAAGTGTTATTACACAGGATTACTGACGTCCCACCATCCTAATCAAATCTTAACAAGATTCTAATTGTCCTTATCCTGAAACCTTTTGTGATTTTCGGCGCTTTACCGACATTGTTTTTGTTAACGGAGATCTTTGTCTCTGTGTCACAGGCTTCGCGGGAGCGGAAAGATCTGGTCAAAGTCGAACTGAGCCCAAAGGCACGTAAAGAGGTGCAGATCCGCTGACTCGATGAACAGATCTGAGACGAACAGAGACACTTTGACAGACTTTGGATCCACACTGGCAGAAGAACTAGTGAGCAGATTGCAGCTTCTTCATAACACTGCTGTCCAGGCGTCATATAACCACAGACTTTACAGATACAAAACTCGGATTAAAGACTTTCTGTGTGTGTGTGTGTGTGTGTGAGATAGAGAGAGAGAAAGTGAAAAAGAATGAACTGTGCATAAAAGTATGCTTGTAAATGTTTTAAATCGATATTTTTCTTTCCGAGTGGTTTGAGTTGCATTGTTCCATAATCTGGATGCATGATGATGATGATGATGATGATAAAGGAATAAACATTTTCCCTCTGTCACTAACCTGATCATTTTTTACTCTTCTCCCTATCTTTACCTCTGCTCTGTAATCTAAAATGATGCACATGCTGAGCCAGAGCTTGTGTGCTTTAGAGATCAGGCCATTATTTATCTCGCTTAGACACATACGCACATACCCTTGTCAGGTGCTGAGACACACACACACACACACACACTATGATAGTAGTCCCATCTCTCCACATGCTTTCCTATGAAAATAACCAGGCTCTACTCAAAACCATTATTTAGTCCCATGTGCTTTCAGCTGCTTTCTCTCCATTTCCGCTGCATGACGTTAATGGTAGCAATTAATTCTCTCCTCCCACTCAGAGACAGAGAGAGGAAGAAAAAGATGAGATGTTTTTGTTTTAACTGTTCATTCTCCTCTTCTTCACGGATTTTCGAAATATGTCTGTTGTTCGGTGTAATAGATTTAACATCCTCTCTGATGTAATCCACTATTCATTCTCTCTCTCTCTTTCTCTCTCTCTCTCTCATTCTCTCTCACGCTCTCACTCTATTAATAGTGGTGTTAATTTTAGTCAGCGAGATAAAACGTCATTGGTTCACAGCCTCTTGAAACAGATGGGAGCTGTGAACTGTTACAGCTGCCTACCTATGTAAGTGTGTGTGTGTATGAGCAAGATTATGATATTTAATATGTGTGTGTGTGTGTGTGTGAGAGAGAGAGATAATCCGTGGATGAGTTCCTTTTCCATGCACTTCTTCCAAATTTCTTTGCAATCCGTCCATATCCACAAATAAAAGTTTAAAACACCATAAAGAGATTTTTATTGAACTTTTTTTTTTTTATACAGATAATCACACACGGTACTTAAGGCAGTGCTACATCATATAAAACTACGTCACAAAAAAAATCACAGCTTGTACAGTATGTGGAGCTGAACTTTGAGTTTCATATGAAGTGCTTTAACCCGCTGACACTTTCAACACCTTTTAAACACGTATATCGATCTTGTCCCAGATGAAGAAAAAAAAAAAACCCACTAATAATAAATTACTGTCTCTATCAGCATGGCAAAAACCAGAATACTTGCTTCTTAAAAAAAAAAAAAAAACGCAAACTTTTTGCCCTTTTGCTCGGTTCCATAAAAGCGTTGACGTCACTCCAGAACTCGTAAGAAGACACAACGCCGTTTTCTCAATCTGCGATCTCCAGTGCTGTGGACATCTGTTCTCTGTGTAGTTCAGTATCCTGTTTTGCTCATGAAACTCATAAGCTGAGAGCTGATATCTAAATGAGGTGGGTTGAAGCAGGAAGTGGATGAAATTATGCCAAGGAGTTGATTTCTAAAATTGTGACTCTCCTCTTCTCAAAGGAGAGTGAAGGATGGCTGCTGCAAAGAAGAGGAAGGCAGACCTGCCAATCTTTTTGTGCACGAGCTTTGCATTTTAATATCGGATCGCGTTACGTACGCTGTTATGAGATCTCGCTCCTCATTATTTTCCCCTCAATAAGAACAGCAAAAGAACAGGCTGACATATTTGAAGCCTGAACATCTGTGACCCCTTGGAAGCCTTGCCCACTTCCCCTGATCTCACATTAGTAGTGTTCGTGATAAAGTGTCCTCTCTTTCTGTCAAGGTAAATGGAGAATGTTCTGAATTCATGAATATAAAATGAAATCTATCGATGTATGTTCAGCCTAAAATTAGACAGGTACAAATTAAACATCAGTTAACTCTAGAGATGACACCGATCTAATAGAAATGGTATTAGAGTAGATCGGATATCTGAGTCGGAGTATATTTATATATTTATTTAATTCAAAAGTTTTCATTATAAATGATACTACCGACAATACCTTGTGTGAAAAGTAAGCCTTTTTTTTGCCTCACACCTTGGGGTTGGGGGTCTGATTCCTGCCTCTGCCGTGCATGCTTCAGAGACGTACGTTATAGGCTGATGGCATCTCTAAATTGTCTGTACAGTGTGTGTGTGTGATTGTGTCCTGTGATGGCTTGGCGCTCTATCCAGGGTGTTCTCCGCCTTGTACCCAGTATCCCCGGGATAGACTCCAGGTTCCCCCGACCTCGTGTAGGATAAGCGCTACATAATACAGATAGGCCAGCAGCTTCGGGTAATGTTCACATCAATCATAATCTCGTTTCTGACCGCAGCATGATTGTTAGCGCGACAGGCTGGTTTGAGGATTTTTATAACTGCTGATCTCCTGGGATTTTCACACACAGCAGTCTCTAGAGTTTACACAGAATGGTGTAATAAAGAAAAAATATCCAGTGAGCAGCAGTATTGTGGGGGAAAAAAACACCTTTTTTTTTGATGAGACAGTTCTAAGGAGAATGACCAGACTGGTTCAAGCTGACAGAAAGTCTACAGTAACTCTGTACAATTGTGGTGAGCGGAAAAGCTACTCAGAATTCACAACTCACAAAAACTTAAAGCA
>NC_083464.1:24587500-24595000 GCF_030014155.1 Tachysurus vachellii | reverse complement strand
TGAACATGTTGAGTTGTAAGCATGTACACAGACAAATCTCTCAGTATTAGCCTTCTCACAGAAAACCTTTCTAAATAAAAACCTGTACATTTTTCCAAACGATTTCACATCGCAACTTCATATTGCATCAGTGTATTCCCCTGCCATAACAGAGACCTGGCTTTAGGACCAGATCAGTTCGATACATCATGAGACGTATCTGCAGATTTGATCATCTGCAGCACTTTCAATAATTTAAAGCATACTGCATGTCGGTCCCCCAGCACAGGCTGAATTTAAGCTCCAGGACAGAAAATTGCAAAGGCTTCCTCAACAGAGACAGACCATCGAGCGCTTTCACAGAGCCGTGCAGACTTCCCTCTAATGCTTCCATTCACTGAGAGATAAGTGAGAGAAAATCTGGTGTTCTGGTGTGTAAAGTGTGCCATTATCAGTCTGAATACACACACACAAACACACACACACACACCTCCTCTTAACCTTCTACTCACTTAATTATTAATGCAGCTAATCAATGCTACGCTACACCTAAATCTAACCTGAGGCTCAGTAACAAAAAGGAAATCTTTTACCTCTTGTTTCTTTAGTAAAAGATGGAGGTTTTGTAAAATAAACTGTCAGATATTGGGGACATTGAGTCCCCAACGAGATACACAAACATGTCCACACACACACATACAGTACACACACATACAGTGTGAAGAGGACAGATCAAGTTCTGAAATCCCCTCACCAGAGTTTGGCCGAAATGATGAGGGCTGAGAGAATCAGGAGAGATGAGATAGTTACAGTCACGTAAAACTGAGGATCCACTAGAGAGAGAAAAAGAGCGAGAGAGAGAGAGAGAGATTTAAAATAGATTAGAGAATACAAACAGAGGAACAAAAATATGAACGCAGGCACAAAGAAAAAGCAGCGCTGGAAAATTTCAGATCAGAAATAAGAAGTATTGCAATGCCACAAGCAGCTAAAATGTGCACGTTCCACTTCCTTAATGTGTGGGAAAGCTCAAAGAGAGGCATTGTGGTTAGTTCACAGCTCAGTGTTCCATCCAGGTGCCCACCTTCTTCAATCTCTCTCTCCTCTGCATCCTGTTCTGGCTCCTGTCCCGAGTCCTTGGCTTCGATGGGCAGTGGCTGATGTTGGGTTTGGTTGGACTGGGTGTTCCTGCGACGCGGCCACACCTCAGGTGTGGCCTGCTTCACACCCTCGGCTTCCTGACTGGACAGGAAGTGATGTGTTTCATCCTCCAGCGGTTGTGTGGGACCCCAGTCGACTGCCCAGAGTGGAGTGGGCGTGGCCTGGGCTGTGGCGGACAGCTGCATGTCGGCAAGCTCGTCGCCCCCGTGGCAAGAAGGAGGGCAAACAAGGACAGCAACCAGCAGGAGACACAAGAGAGCAGTGAGTCCAGAGATGGAGCTAGGCAGGAATGAAGAAAAAAAAAGAATAATGTAAACTCTATTGCTGTTTGATGTTTTGAGTAGCGATAAGTCACATAGACAGTTCCACAGTTTCTCCTCTCTTTTAATTACCATCGCTCCATCGCTTCTCTTTTCACTGTTATTTTTCTCCTCCAATCATCTCTTGAAAGAGGGAGACGATGAGAGGGGGAGCGCTTGGCTCCTGACACTTACTGAAAGATCGTAAACAGATGGCTGTAGGGGGGAACGACGCTGCTGCTTGAGACAGAGAACACAAACAAACACATTAACTCATGTCTTTCAGTAAAACCTCAAGTATCAAACCCACACTAAATGCCCCTGGAGAAACATTCATGTGCGTATACACACACACACACACACACACACACACACATATGTGCACTTTGATAAAACTAATTTTACACCCACAAAAAAATCATTTACATACACACATGCACATACATTAATAAAACTATTCAATACATATACACAAGGGAAAAAACTAAAGCAACATAGTATTTTACCTTATATATAATGCCCATTCTACCACACACACACACACACACACACACACCTGTAGACACATCCCACTGCTTTAATCCAGTTCCTGACTCAGGCAATAACTCAACAACTGAATTCAGAGCCGATGACATCTTTTACACACCTACATGTGAAACAGTAAAACACGCATGCACATCCATACACACATCCATACACACACACTCAACACATAAACACAAATGCATGCAGATCACCAGTGTATAGACAGCCATCAGTCCACATGCTTACCGCTCGCTGCTGATGGAGGGAGTGAGAAAGAGCCAGAGTGTGTCAGAGTGAGAAAAAGCATTGGTTGCCTTAGCGACAGAGACATGGAGAGAGAGAGAGAGAGAGAGAGAGAGAGAGGAGAGGAGAGGAGGGGGGCATTAGAGTGAGAAAGAGTATATATGTAAGAAAGAGTAAGAGAGGAATGGAGAAAGAGGGCATAATTGAGAGAGAAAGAACATAAATAAGGAAGCAAGTGAGAAAGCCAGACAGAGATAGCTGGAGAGAAAGAATATGCAATGGAGAATAGGAGAGAGCATTAGAAAGAAAACATGAGAATCAGAGAGAGAGAGAGAGAGAGAGAGAGAGAGAGAGAGAGAGAGAGAGAGAGAGAGAGAGAGAGAGAGAGAGAAAAAGAGAGAGAGAGAGAAAGAGAGAGAGAGAGAGAGAGAGAGAGAGAGAAAGAGAAAGAGAGAGCGAGAGAGAGAGAAAGAGAGAGCGAGAGAGAGTAAAAGAGAGAGAGAGAGAGAGAGAGAGAGAGAGAGAGAGAGAGTAAAAGAGAGAGAGAGAGAGAGAGAGAGAGAGGAGGTTGTTCCTTTAAAAGACAGATTTAAATGCTAATTATGCTTTTCAACTGGTCCAATTAAACTGAACAGGGAGAAGAAAAATGGGATGGATTTTGAAGCTAGAAACAAAAAAATATCTTCATAATCTAGTGCAGAACAAGGGTTCAGGAAAAAGTCTTTCATTCATTTCAGGACAGACAAGATAAATAAAATTTGCAGAGGCAGAAATAAATCAATATACATTCATTTGGTATTGGGTAACGGAGTGCCACGATGAAGAAGGATCCTGATATTTATGGACAGAAACGCCAGTGATGATAAATAATCTCACACACACACACACACACACACTGTCATAGCATGGCACGTTTATTGACTCCATGATGCAACATTTACATGAAGAACAATCTGTTGTCCACCCGCGCTCACTGCCCTGATGCCACTCACGCAATCTGCTAAACTTCACACCTCACGTTCAAGCTCCTCCTTTCTTGGTCTCTATCTCTCTCTCTCTCTCTCTATTATATTTCTTTCTATCTCACTGCAAGACGCAGCGTAACCACGACGATCCGGACACCTCTTCTGCATCGTCGGCCGTGGAGTCTTCTTCATCGTCTTCATCATTATCTGCTGAAAGAGATGTGTTTCAGTGGTTATGTAAAGTCAGGAACACTTGCATTATGGAATAAACTTATTTAAAGGTTAGACATAAGCATATATCTCTCTCTCTCTCTCTCTCTCTCTCTCTCTCACACACTTTCATTATCTCTCTCTCTCTCATTCTCTCTCTCTCTCACTCTCGCATTCTCTCATTCTCTCTCTCACTCTCTCTCACACTCACACTCTCCCTCTCTCACTCTTTCATTCTCTCTCTCTCTCTCTCTCTCTCTCTCTCTCTCTCTCACTCTTTCATTCTCTCTCTCTCACACTCTCTCATTCTCTCTCTCTCACTCTTTCATTCTCTCTCATTCTCTCTCTCTCACTCTTTCATTCTCTCTCATTCTCTCTCTCACTCTCTCACACTCTCTCTCTCTCACTCTTTCATTCTCTTTCTCTCTCTCTCTCTCACACTCTCTCATTCTCTCTCTCTCACTCTTTCATTCTCTCTCATTCTCTCTCTCACTCTCTCACACTCTCTCTCTCTCACTCTTTCATTCTCTTTCTCTCTCTCTCTCTCTCACACTCTCTCATTCTCTCTCTCTCTCACTCTTTCATTCTCTCTCATTCTCTCTCTCACTCTCTCTCACACTCACTCTCTCTCTCTCACTCTTTCATTCTCTCTCATTCTCTCTCTCACTCTCTCTCACACTCACTCTCTCTCTCTCACTCTTTCATTCTCTCTCTCTCTCTCTCTTTTCTTACCCTCACTCTCCTCCTGAGAGTCTTCGTCCGACTCTGCAAGCGAACTGTCTAATCGGCTGTCTCGCCTCGCGTTCACGTCACCTCTGGAGTTAAAAAAAAAAAAAAAACAGAGCACAATTGTTATAAAGCCATTAACTGATTACCATCAATTAGTTGCCATTAATCCAGTTCGAGGTTCATTTTATTAGCAGAGATTAGGAATATATCTGAAGAAGCTCCCAGAGCACTTTTCCGAATCCCAGCTTATCGTGCAGCTATTCAGTGGAAAGCGTATTACTGAGCAACCAGAATAAATGATGCAGTAACTAGAGTGAAACTAATAAGGAAAGAGAATGTAGTTACATTTTTGCACGGCAGCCTTGCATTCAAGTCTCCTTCAGTGAACAGCTGATAACGTCAACAAGACATACTGCATGTTATAAGTCGTGGTTACAGAATCGCACTTTTTATATTTACAATTATATTGTGTGGTTTATATTTATGGTATATGGCAGGCACCCTTATCCAGAGTGCTTTAAAGTATCTATCAGTCAAAACATCCTTGTCTAGTGGATAAGGTGTTGGGCTACCAATCGGAAGGTTGTGAGTTTGATCCCAGGTCCACCAAGCTGCCATCGTTAGGCCACTGAGCAAGTCCTTTAACCCTCAATTGCTCAGTTGTATTAAAAAAACATAAGATAATGTAAGCGTGGGGGCATGGTGGCTTAGTGGTTAGCACATTCGCCTCACACCTCCAGGGTTGGGGGTTCGATTCCCACCTCCGCACTTTATTAAATCAATGTCTTTTCACAGTAATTCTCATGCTGAAGTACAATTTATAATCTAACCAGAAACAGCATTGCTTTCTGCATGGCTTAGTCGTTAGCACGTTCGCCTCACACCTCCATGGTCGGGGTTCGATTCCCGCCTCCTCCCGTGTGTGGAGTTTGCATGTTCTCCCCGTGCCTCGGGGTTTCCACCGGGTACTCCAGTTTCCTCCCCTGGTCCAAAGACATGCATGGTAGGTTGATTGGCATCTCTGGAAAATTGTCCGTAGTGTGTGATTGTGTGAGTGAATGAGTGTGTGTGTGCCCTGTGATGGGTTGGCACTCCGTCCAACCCATCCTGCCTTGATGCCTGAGAAAGGCGCAGGCTCCCCGTGACCCGAGGTAGTTCGGATAAACGGTAGAAAATGAATGAATGAAAGATAATGTAAGTCGCTCTGGACGTCTGTTAAATGCTGGAAATGTAAATGGGTAGTAATATAGCAGGAAAAGAAACACAGACATGTTTTTTTTTAGTTTGCTTGTTTAAGTACTTCAAAAAGATGTAAGTCTAGATCCAATCTAAAAGTCCAATCCAATCTAAAAAATATGGAGCTGGAAACACCTTCTAATAAATCTGCCCACTTTAATGAAGACTGAACATTTGATGGCTTTGGCAGGAAGGAGTTTATGCTAAATTTATAATGAATTCAGAAACTATGCTGAGGCTCATACTTTTCAAAAGCTCCTGGTTATACAGTTTCTCTTAACTATAATATACAGCTGAAAAAGGGAAATAATTTATAAATCACACTCTCCGGTGTCACCCAGATGAGGTTTCTTCCTTATATCCTCTCAGGGAGTTTTTCCTCAACTCAGTCTTGATGATTAGGGATGTGTTTATCTCTAATTATGTCGCCTTGTAGAAGCCAACATTCTGTTTTCCTATTTAAGATTAGACAAAAATTTATCAAGAGTAACTCCTCCTAGGGCTTTTGAGCCACAAGCACCAAATTCGGATATGTTGTAGAACCTGGTCTGAAGTTTGTTGCTATTACTTTCCTAAGCGATCTGAGTACTGGTACTTCTGGTATTGGGTCTCAAAGTGGCCTTTTTTCCCATAGACCCCCATTATAAACTTTGGAGGTTTATAACTCGGCAAGCTCCTTTAGGGTGATACTCTGAACAAAGGTATAAACTGGTGTACCGACTGGCCTTCCGGTTGTGCCGCAGCCCCGCCCCCAAAATATGCAAAATCAAAAAACTTTTTACAACATGGACATGTGACGTATCAAACCACTCAGAACAATGAGGGGAACTTCTTCACAGGTATTCTGATGACGTCACGTGCCGTCATGTGATGTCACATGACGTCACATGATGTCACGTGAAAATTAAAAATGAGCACAAAATGGACATATCAAAACACTCAACCCAATGTGGGAAACTTCATCAAGAGTATTCGGATGACGTCACATCACATGCTCGTCTCCACTTACCTCCAAATGTTTTGGCACCCTAGCTTTCTGTCTACTTGCTTCCAAAAGTAACACTGACCCTTATGTCCACTCACCTCCAAAAAGCACCAGCCTTTGCGAATACTTGCACCGTCAAAGCCAACATCAAAGTTTGTTGCGACAAACTTTACAAATCTAGTTCAAATTTGAAACTTTGTCATTTTTGGAAAGCTGCTTTGAGACAATATCCATTGTTAAAATATACAAATACAATTGAATCCAATTGAATCGAATCGAACTGAATGGTCTAACCTGAGAGAACTAATTAGCATAGCACGACGGCCCCTTTTTTAAGCGGCATTACAGAATCAACAATACTGTATAAATCCAGTGACAAGAATCTAGACCCAAGTCAGGTATCGTAGATAGTCCTCAAAAATCTGAATCCTACCTCATCAGTAAATAATAAATCCAACACAGAACAACTTAAAGAAAACTTTTTGACAGTTATAGAAGAGAAGTTATTTATAATTACGGTCTGTTTTTTTTTTTCCAACCTGAATCTGGTTCCTCTCAAAATTTCGTCCTCATATCATCTAAGAGAGTTTTTTCCTCATCACCGCCACCTCTGACTTGCTCATTAAGGACAAATTTAAAATGTATTTTTATCCTAAAATATATTTTTATCATTTTTATCCTAATTTTAGATATTCATTGAATCCTGCTTTGTAACAATGTTCATTGTTAAAATGCACAAAACTGAATTGAATTACTATTCTGTAGAATGTTAGACTGGGCCGGAGAGTTTAAAGAGTTAAAAAGCAAACGATGACTCGTGTCTTCAAGGAAATGGTTTGCACTTGCAACTAACGTGTTAATGTCACCTCCTCTGATGGTGCTATTTATAAGTTGTGTATTGTTTCGGCGTTACAGGAACGTCAAGTTGACGACAACGAGTTCGTGTCTCCTGACAGCTATTGCTACATCACGATACAATCGATGAGCACTAGGTCCAGCGTTATTATTATAAATACAAGAATTTAAGCTGTCTGTGCTCTGAACAGGGATTACAAATGCGTCCCTAGGTAGGATTTATTTTTTCCCCCCAAATCAATATTTCAGTCAATACGTCTCTTTCTATCAGAACATAATGCGAGCTTTATTAAAAGGTCATACTGACAAAACA